>NW_010243058.1:0-52529 GCF_000690775.1 Eurypyga helias | reverse complement strand
TGACGGCAGCCTGCGGTACACGCTGGCGAGCGCCAACACGTTTTTCGCCAGTGCCTGCTATCAGGGAAAGCCAGACTCACGCCAGCATCAGTGGGTTTGTAAGCCCACTCAGCATTACCATACAGTAAAACTACAGTGCCCCAGGAACACGCGCACACAAAAGCGCGCACGCGTCCGGATGCACGCGTGGAGACGCACAGCAAAACAAAACCTGCGCATCGCTAAATCTATTTAAGCCTCCCCGATTGACTTGCTTTTCTTCATATCTGCTTATTTTTAAAAATTACCACGCATAGCGTGTGTGACAGTTAACAGTAACATCTCATACTACCACAGGGTTGTGATACGCAATTTTAAAATATTTTAAACAGACATGTACCTTTTTAAAAAAAAAAAAAAAATCAGAATCCTATTACATAAGCAATATTTGCATAGAATTATACAAGTAAATTATACAATACTTAAGCAGCAGCAACTTATGCTGAAATTTAGAACTAGATTAAGCTTAGTTGTGGCACAGAGATCCATGTACAAGAAGTACAAAGCGCACACAATATTGTCCCCATTCTATTGCCCAGAGGCAAACGACTCCAGATTATACTACTTTACATTGTCCTTTTGTATATTACATATGTGTACATCTTTTAAATACTTAAAGAAATATTTAACAAAATAATACAATAGGTTACAGTAACAGTGAACTGTTGTCCTGATGCAGCATGTCCTTTTCTACGACTTCAAGCAGTTCTTCTCTTCAAGCAGTTCTGGAAATACAGTTTTCCATCTTTGGCCTCTTCTTTGCTTCAGTTATTACCCTTCACCAATGAGGAGAGAAGAAAAACAAACATTCATTAAAGTTCAAGAGAAACAAACAAATCCAACACTCATTTTACGACTCCCACATTTGCAGTTCACAGTCGGGAAACGTGGGGTCTGCGGGGTCTGCTTTCATCTCAGACACGCGTTTCCCGGTAAAGAAATGCTGATGGCGACGGAAAAAATGCAGATGCTGTAACTTCTGAGTTCCCAGCCTTCAATAACGGCGACAAACTCCGTCAAAACCAGCGAACACGTCAAGGAGAAGCGCGCTGCGGTCCAACGCGGCACACAGGGAAGAACCTCCTATACCATGCAGTTCAGCTTGGAAGAGCTGAGCCCAAGTACCTCCTTACTCTGAGGTACTACTACCTGCCCTATTTCTAGACTGTGAGGCGAAAGCCATTCGTGTCCATCTGCCCTTTGGGATGTTTGGAGACACGTTTTAGGAGTCAGAAGGCCATTTCATTATGACAAGCCAAGAAACTCCCATCGAAACTCCCCGCGTGCGTGCGCGTGCCTGCCTACGCGGAACGGCCCTACAACCAGGATAAAACGGCGTGCTCTGGCCAAACTAGTGCCCATCATTGCAAAAGCTCTGGAAAGCAGAGAGAGAAAACGGGGATACGGAGCTAAGCAACTATTTTAACACTTTCCCCAAAACAGCGCAAGAGATATAAAACAGGGAGAAATGGGGTGGCGTTTTTTCAGGCACAAGCCCCAGAAAGCTTGAAGGATAAAAATTCAATTGGTTTCTGCCCTTCACATATTCCCTGTAAAATTAATGGAAAATTTTCAAGAAAATGAACAGCTTTATTCTTCCCCACACATCAGCTAAAATATCCTGTGTGTTGTAAAGAGCACTACTCCCCATAACCGCGTCCTGCCAGCCTGAAGACGCCCAGTGATTTCGGTACCCAGCGTCACCAGCTCTTGAGAGCACCTGCTGGTTCCCTGGAACAGTCAAGTCCCTGCTGGGTCAGCGCTGCCCTATGCTAACCTGCACCAGCCACCGCAGCCGCCCCTGGCAAGGGAGAGGTCGGCCCCAGGACTCCTCCGGCGCACGAGTTCGCTGGGAGGGTCCCTGAACGCTCCCTGCTGCCCAGCCATGGAGTGGGTAGGCGTGGTGCGGCCTTCCCGCCTCTCACTCGGACCATCCTCCAGAGGGATTCAGCCCTCACTAGGGACTTCAAATTCTTTCAGGGAGTTTTACTCCAGAGAGGACAACTCGAAGTAGCTCCAACTCTACATTCCCCTGTATGACGTGTCAGAACGTTCTCAATCCGGGAATCGGATGACAGGACCTACCAACAGTAAACGCAGCCGCAAAGCTCTGAGGACGTTACATGCACCTCTGCTTCGTTTTCCTCACGCGGTAAACTGGGATTACACAATGTACGTACCCACTTTGCAGGGCTCTTGGAAGTAGTTTTTGTCTGAACCCGGTATAACTTGCCAGTGTTGAGACACTACTATCTTACCCAACCGGATTCCTAGTGCAAAATTTGCTATATTCAGAGTCAGCAGCTTTAAGAGGATCAGGGACCAGTAAGTAAACCTACCTGAATGAAAGGCACTTCAGAGAAATTTTCAATTTCCCCTTCCTTTCCGTCACACCGCCGCCTACCACAGACAACGCCTGCAGCCTTAGGACACCGACCTACCTTACTGTGAGCTGTTGCCAGGTATCCTTTCCTCACATTCAACGTCTTGCAGCTCTATAACTTCTACTTTAGAATTTCTTCTTTCACACCGCACATTAAAAGGCACGTGGGGGTCCTCAAACGGCCCGTGGTCAGCTTCGTGGTACCCCTCGTAGGATGGAAAGTTCCCCCCGCGAGAGCTGTGGCTGTGCACTGCGGGGTGGACAGCGACAGTCACTGAAGCCGAGGCAGTCACAGTAGTGATGGGCTGGCAGTACGCTGGTCCTGCGGCGCCCACCGCACCGAACGCCGGGCTCCTCACGTTATGAGAACGGGCCCTGTGGCCCACGCGATCCCTATTGCTGGGTCCTGAATGCCCTTCAGTAGAAATTTCAAATGCGTCCCTTCGAGGGCGGTAAGGGGGTGGTCGCAGCCCTTCCTTCGCTTCCCGTTTGGGTTGTCTGCCCTGACGCCACGCCTGCTGCGTGCCGGACTCTGGATTCGCCTGTAACCTGGGACTCGACTGATGCCTTGTCTCCGGCTGAACCACCTGAAAGAGAGAGGCACAGTTACGCCTCTGACAAAGCGAGCCAAACAAATTTATGCTGAGAACAGTTTTAATAATGCTGTCCTGGCTCTAGCTCTACGAAGGCAATGTTACGGAGTCTGGTAATTGTTGGTTTTTCCAGATCGTTTCTGTCTGAAGTTACTAAAACCTGGAAAGCGTACCTTCAGAAAAACGTAGGATGAGAGCTGAAAACATTATTCTAAGCTTCCCATATGCTGGTCCATCCTTTCAAAGGGATGGGTGACAAGCACTCGATCTGAACTCATTCACCAAGCAGAATTGCAGGCAGTTGGAAAAGGCTCTATTCCATGCAGGGTACATACACAGGATGTTAGTAGGGTAGTTTGTATAGGCTGTAGGAATCTGTTTTCTGATTTCCGTAAGAAGCGTGAAGCGCAGCGGCCACATCAGTCAATAAACCGTGACCAACTTCAAATGTGGCTGTGCTTGTACCTATTTCTAGGCTTCTGCTGAACAAAAACAGATCCTCATTGCAGCTCAGCATGCAGCATCAGCAGGGGTAGGAGACAGAACTCTTTCGCTTTCCTTTGAAATCGCAGTTATGCCAACCCAGTAGCAAGATATAATGGGCCCGAGGTTTGGTACAACCCTGAAATTGGCTTTTTTTTCTGGCTCTATCAATCTTTCCCCAAAAAATACACGGTCAGAGAGAGGTATATGAGATGGTGATCCACAAGGAGCTGCGTGGAAGAGGTCTGGATCTTTTAATCTCTCCCCGTCCTCTCTCTGAAAAGAACCGTCCGACAGACTGAGAGCTCTCTCTTGTGGCTGGTGCCACTATGATGTAACAGCAATTACACATGACGAAGACCTTTGCTTCTGTACCACTGTTTTACCCCCAGCTTGATTCTAAAGAAGAGGATGAGGAAAGCCTTCAATCCCTGCTTACAGGTCTTGGCACAAAGTCTCAAAGCCAGAAATACGTAAGAGCTTTCCACAAAAATACATAGATTTAAATAGAAAAACCCCAAACACCCTCCTGCCGGTCCTCCTGCCGGCCCTCCTGCCGGTCAACATGCGAGCTACTTACAGTGGATCTCGCAAAGACAGGATTCTCAGTGGCTTCCACTATCACTTGATGGACCGGTGCCCCGGGGCCTTGGGTGGCCTCATACTGATGAAGCTCTTCACTGATTCCGGACACTGTGGTTTGAGAGCTGTACTCCGAATCAGAGGAATCTGACCCGTTGTTGGTGTGCCCGGGCGGCAGCGCAAACCTCACGATGCTGGGGGGCGGCTCAGGAGAGGGTGTGGGCAATCTGTTCCGTCCATTGGCTGGAGACACCTGGATAAGACAACGCATTCAGTTAGCATTACTCTTTTAACCATTAGTGCTCGGCGGAAATGTTCTTCTGCCAAATACACCCTCCTCCCATGCCACGAGAACCTTTCTGATGAACATTTTCTGGTGAACGTTTACACTGAACTGAAAAAAAATCAGTGAAAGGAGAACTCAAGACATGACCCATCTGTGGAGATGCACGTGGGCATCACTGTCTCAGGAGGCGCATGTATAAAATCGGACTTATAAAAATAACATGTAGACTTCCGTCCCCTGCGGCATACATTAACGGTGATTTCACAAAAGCACCTGAAAGGAGTACATACTGTCTGGTTCAGCCTCTGCAAAGAGAGGCAGATGCACACATACTAGCAACATATGTGATAATAACATATGCACATATATAATGCAAGGGACAGGTCACGTATACTGCTAGGAATACAAGAGGTTACACACTCCTCTCAAAACTGTTTTACTAGTACTGAAAAAATAAGTATTTCTGAAACGTTACGCACGCTGAGTGAATACATACCTGCTGTTTTATTCCTGTGCACACACACACATATATATAGACACGTGAAGCGCAGCGCACGGATTCTGGTAATATGGGATAAGGATAGCCCTACGTGATGCAGCAACTGTGTTAACTATTGAGCAGGTATTGAATAATCAACCACCAAATAAGAATTCGGTATCTATGAATCCTTTTTTTTGCGGGACTTGGACTTTATACTGTGAAGCCATCAACACTGAAGTGAAGCCTTCTGCCCACTGAAAATGCTGCCTGAGCCCAGAGCACACTGCGGGGAGGGGTGACTGGACAGGGGGGACCTTCTGGCAGATCGGTCCTGGTTATCAAGGTGTGGTCCGTGGACCACCACTGGTGTATGTTGGTCCACACAGGCCTTCCTGGTGGTCTGCTCAGTTAAATATTTTGAGGAAAGCAGCAGAGGCAGTGAGGTAGGGAAGAAGGTGGTATGAGTACAAAACAGTAATTTTCAAAATGCTGGGAAAAATCCTTATTTTACAAACTAGTTGGCATCTGACATTACGCTTTTAAAAGCATAAATAATCCTACACCTGTATCACATTTGCTGACTGCAGCCTCTGAAACAATACTTGTTTTAAACACCCTTTGAAAATGTAAGTAGAAGAATATAAATCAAATAAAACCCAGCACTTTTAATAAAGATAAAAAAAACCCTCAAACCCTAGAGCAAGAAACTCAAAAAATCCAAGAAAAAAAAGTTTCTAAAAAAAGGGGAGTGTGTGATCTGGGGCAGGGGTGCAGGCATAGTATTATTTCTTCTCTTCACCATTAATTTTACTGACCTCAGGGTATGGTCCAAAGAATGAAAGAAGAACAGGAAGCAGCACCAATCCATTGAGAACTCCCAGAATGGTTAAGATTGCCAAAACAGCAAAGAAATACCTGAAGCAGGATTTAAGTGGTTTGGGGGAGAGAAGAGTCACAAATATTGTTAGAAATATGAATTACTCCTATGTATGTTAAAATAATATGTATGCTAAATTAAATCTAAAATATTTCTAACGTAGTACTAAGTAATTATATTGCTTTCCATATATAGATATAGGGGTCTTTACCTTCTGAATTAGAGAAGCTACATTCCACAACCCAAAGTGTTAGTTGATAAAGGAAAGAAAAAAAATTACATTTGTTAATTTCCCAGAATCTGGAAGCATGTAACGTTATTTATGAATGTGTTACACAAACACAAAAATATGGAATGTGCAGTGAATAGCTGAATGGACTGAAAGCACAAATACAATGAAAAGGGGCCCCCATTAGTGAAAACCCAGCAGAAGCAAACAAATGAAGTGAAGGGTGTAGAATTTAAACAATTTAGCCTAGAAGGAAAAGAAGCCCTCTTCTCCCGGCAGCTAATCCACTGTGAAATGCTTCTGCATCTTACGGCAGAATCTCTAATTAAATCTCCAGTGTATCAGGTAAGGGTTTCCCTTGCTGTTCGTTAATCACAACTTTCCGCCTAGAATTCTGTGAGTTCCAGTTTTACCAAATAGCTCGAATTGCAACCTTTTTACAAGACGGGAACCCGCTTTCTGTGAAGAAAATGCTGCCCATTCTATAGTAAGCTCCAGCATTGTACTGAGCAAGAGCACTCCACAATGGCAGAGCTGCATTGCAGGCTAATCTTTTGTTGAACAATTTAGCATCTCTGAATACTCTTGTTTTGCGTCAGCCAATTCAAACATAAAGGCTCAAGTACTATGGAAGAAGAGGAAAGTGCACAAGTGGTTGTCCTTTCCCACCGCTGAGGGCTAAGGTCTGGGATCCTTCATGAATACCAAGGTAAACCTGTCAGTGAAAGGAGAGCCTGGCTAGTTGGTATTCGGCACAGCTGGGGCTCAGACTAAACTTAAGGCTGCGTCGTCGTAACTAACTAATGATTTCGAGGACTCGGTCTTGGTAAATTCCTGGAGGAGAAGGCAAAGGAGAAGAACGGAGGGCTACTAATGGGTCTGCTGATTACATCGTCTAGCTGGCAACAAACTTTGCTGCCTCCCTGTTCCCACATCTGATCGAATATATCAGACTCCCGGTAAAACTACGAACATCCTGCTATTGTAAACACTGGGGAATTCCTGATCTACATTAGCAAAAATCAGCAAGCCAATCTGCTCTACTAACGTAAACCGCCAGAACTTTATGCTGGGACAGAGATCAACAACCGGCGTTAAAAACATTTGCATCTCATCCATCTAACGCTAGGATAAACAGCAGGATTACAGCTCTGACCACTTGGTGTATACAATGTACGTTAATTCACTTAATCTTCCACACTGTGGGACTAATCTATCGCTTTGCGGAAGTTTGGGATCTTCTTCGCCCACTATAACAATGCTCAGGCTCCCATAGTTTATTTTATTTTATTTTTCAAACAAGGCAAACTAAAGTCAGATTGTGCTAGAAAATGAGAAACTGATGGCCAAAAAAAGTAAAATGACATTAGTTGAAAAGCTGAAAGGCTCATTTTATAAACTGAGAGAACACCCAATCCAAATTTGGTGTGAAGGGCTGCTACAATCTTCCATTTGCTATGACACAGAAATATGCTTTACCAAAACCTCGTCTGTTAAGCAGGATGTAGTGCACCAAACATACCCCTGTAAATTTAGGTTAGATCTGTAAGTAACCTGCATGTCAGTGTCCCAACCCTTAAAAAATCAGGTTCTAAAAGAATAATACGATTTTATTTCTTCAATACCGATAACGTGAAGTGAAAAATACCGAATCAGGAACAAAATTCGAATTATATTTCAGGACATGCAGTATCTGTATAGTAATCATTCTTATCATGTAGGTTTCATGAGGTCTAGCTGCAAACCGCCTGCTTTCTTCAAATCTCTTACATACATAAACAAAAAATCGTGACGAGATTTAGCAGCCATTCTCTCAGTTCCTGCCTCTGACGCTCTGTTGTTGTTCTCGTCAAACGGATGTCAGCTCACTCTAGTCATCTAGCCAGCTTATGTCTACCTAAGCAGTTAAGTCATCTTTCAGGGCGTTTTTATTTGGCCCAGTTCTACCTCAGTTCCAGCTAGGGCTTGGGCTTTTTTCTTTCCGTGTTGTAGTCTGCCACAAAGAACCTGTGTTACCTCTAAGATTAGCCATTTTGCAGAGCTCCACAGGTTGTTAGGAACAGAATAGGATCTGTTTCATTGCACTTCTCAAATTCCCCTCAACAAATAACTTGCTTTCCTCTCGTACTTGACGAATTCACATTCTTAATTAAATTCACAAGAAACAGCCTGCCTGTAGTTCTAAACAGAAGGGCCTTCAGGTTCTGCTTTACAAAACTTTAATATGAAGTTCTGTGTTCGTACTTATGGTTCCCCAGCTCCCAAACAAGGCCTTTTCGCCTCTCCCTGTTACACATCACTGTAAAACTCACGTAACGATAGAAGGAGAAGGACCGGAGAGAGCTGCCTGCAGCACGCTTGCAGCACGTTTGCAGGTTCGCGTGTCCTTCGCATGCAAACTGTTGTGCACACAAGCAGCCTGAAGGTCAAACCCAGTTAAGACTGGACTCTGACCTGACTCAAACCCAGCATGAGCAAACTTTATGCTGAAGACAGCCGTTTTTGTGGTCTCTCCTGCTGGGTGTCAGATTTTCCTGGAACAGATTTTAATAGCAGCAATGGAAACACTACTGTGTCTAGCGTGTAGCAAGGAGTTAATAAAACAGAGGGAAAGCAGGACCATGATGTAAGCATGCTTGACACACCATGCATAGTAATAAAGTGACAGATACGCTGAAGTGACGGAAAATTAAAAGCATGCTTATTTTTATTTTAGAAAGAAAGTCGAGAGACACACAAATGGTTTACCTGACAATAAAATCGAACTCCGATCCTGCGAGCATTAACACCCCAAGCAGAGTGGACACAGCCCCATCCAGCACTGGTGCGAACATGTGTTCCAACGCAAGGACAGCCCTATGGTTCCTGTCTCCTATGGCAGTTAAAAATGCCTGTAAAACAATGAAAACCGCTTCGTTAGACAGATGCATACAACCTTCCAAACAGCCTCTCCCACAGCATGCACAGTTTTTCACCAGTGCACTACTTCAAACTACAGCTTATGGAAGTGTCTCCCTAGCTGGCTAACCTTCCAGAGATGGCCTGATTGCTGCAGTCACGCCACACCGCTGCTCCTGAAGTCACACCAACAGAGTGATTACAGACCATAGTAATAATTTTGGAAACAATGCCTGCTTGTATCAGTAGGCTTTTATCTCCAGCTCTGCTTACTTCCACCTGCAAAGAATTCTTATTCCATGGTGAAAGCGTTTCAGGTGTCAAAATTAGAGGGCGACTCCTCTCGCTCTCAGGGGAGCATGGCTTCCATGACTTTTTATAACACTTCTGTTTCACTCAAAATAAATGTTTTTACAAATTCTACGACTTCAAAGGTAGCAGGCCTTTCCATATAAAAGCGCCTTAGGAATAGTACTGAAGATGGTGATGCCTGAGCAACAACATGACTACTGAAATGTCTTTCTCTCTCCCGTTCCTTAATGGATAAGCTGTATCAAGAACACCCAAATGCTATTGTTTTGCATTAATTTGTCTTCTCTGTGTATGACTCAATGGCTTACGAAGACAAGACTCTGGGTGATCTTCTTCCCGTGATGTATAAGGGCTGCCTCTTTGGTGAATTCTCTACTGCCTATTCAGATATGAGCTCAAGCAGCTATCTTCCTCTTGGCCCTGGAACGTAAGCCTCTCTTCTCTAGCGGCTTATCTTCACTTATCTGACAAAGCCGGGGTGAAATCAGTCAACGCATTAAGAAGTTACTTGGTGGGACAAGCAGACCAAAGACAGGGTGGAGTGAGATTCCCAACCCTCAGTTCTGTAGGCAGCCAAACCATGTATTATTAGGATTGGATTACAAGTGGTGTGTGTGGAAAATTAAAGTATCCAGGACATTTTACATTCCCATATACATAAACAGATAAAGAATCCCCCACAGGGTAAGGGCAGCTGTCAGTGAGATGACTCACATAAATGGGAGCTATGGGATCTGATCCACAGATGTATGAACAAGTTCTATAACCATATCTATACGTAACTGAAGGATGCGCAATACAAGGGTCTACCATCGCTTCAGAGTTTGTTTGTAGAAATAAGGAAATGAGCTCATGATTCACAAGTGACAGCAGAGAACTGAGCCACACAGTGGATTGTGAATCACTCTTAAACGAGTTCAATTAAGTTCTGCATCAACAGCTCCAGCAATGCCTTTTCTTCGTATATGCAATGGTGGTTTGACTGTTTCTACGCAAGAAGTTCCTGCTGCTGTCATCTGAGGTCTACTAGGCATTCTGACAGTTAAAGCCTACATTTGAAAGCTTTTGACTCCAGTGTCAATGTGGGGGAAAAAAAAACCAAACCAAACCAAACAACCAAAAAAACCCCAGTTTGCTTGGCATTTTACCTTCAGCCACAGGTGACTGACTTTTTTACATACATAAAGTCCTGTAAATTAAATTAGTTTCTTTCCATTTAGAAAAAACTGTTTTGCCCTTTTTAATTCATAGAATCATAGAATGGTTTGGGTTGGAAGGGACCTTAAAGACCATCTAGTTCCAACCCCCCTGCCATGGGCAGGGACACCTTCCACTAGACCAGGTTGCTCCAAGCCTCATCCAGCCTGGCCTTGAACACTTCCAGGGATGGGGCATCCACAGCTTCTCTGGGCAACCTGTTCCAGTGCTTCACCACCCTCTCTGTGAAGAACTTCTTCCTGATATCTAATCTAAACCTCCCCACGTTCAATTTAAACCTGTTACCCCTTGTCCTGTCACTACAGGCCCTTGTAAAAAGTCCCCCCCAGCTTCCTTGTAGCCCCTTCAGGTACTGGAAGGCTGCAATGAGGTCTTCCTGGAGCCTTCTCTTCTCCAGGCTGAACAAGCCCAACTCTCTCAGCCTTTCATCATAAATTACAGTTTTTCCATTTTAAATCTCCAACTCTAAGAAACTGTCAATTCTAAGAAACGCTCATTTCCTTCCTCCCCTTGTACACCATTAGTTTCTGACACTTCCCAAACTACTGAAAGTCTAGGAAATGGGTTTACCTCCAAAAGCCTAACTATCCATAGCAGTAGGGGGAAAAAAAGATGTGACCACTTCAGAGATCCAGTTGCTCCTTTTTAACCTTACCCTACTTCCCCCCTGTGATTCTTCTTAAAATTATTCTTCCCATCCTGACACTTGGTGTGCCCCAGCCCTCTGCAACATCTATAACATATTCCCAGTATTCGGCCATCTAAAATGTGCTAAAATCCCCGTTAGTTCTCCTTTCTTTTTTGCCGTCACCAGATCCTCTAAGCAGTCTACCAGTCCCCCTTGGACTCCAAAAGGGCCATTGCATTCCATTCAATGTCACCACCACCTTCCAGCCCCCTCCCTTTACTTCTTTTTTGGATTGCTACAGCTATACTACAGATTATAGTAGACTACAAGCACCTCCTCCCTGTAATTATTTTATACAGACCAACTCATCCTTTCCTACTTTTTAATATAGTAAAATTCAAATTCATTAAGAAATTATATTCTTAAACTATACTGAAATATCCATTATAACAGCCTTACAGGAGAATGACATGCTGAGTGTGCAAAATGCTGGGAAGATAGATGCTGACATTGCCAAACGTGAACACAGAAAACAAACCCCTTATTCTCTGTCACCAAATAAAGTGAGTTTCACGTATCCTGAACATCCAAAACCGTCCCCTTGCATGCACACTCGTTTCTACACATTTTTGCAGATCAGGCTGACTAAGCTAGGTGAGTAAGTACACTCTAGATTTGGACACCTATCCTTGAAAATGTTAAAATCCTTCTATGAAAAGTACTTTTTTCCCCGCCTTTGCTCCTCCTCATCACATCAGAAAACTATTTACCTACAGACCGCGTGTTGGTGCCCACTATGAAGAGCTGATGGGTTCTGAAAGGAAGGTGCAGATTTTTCAAGTGGACAATGAATCCAATTACATTAAAATTTTAGTGGTCTACAGAGCTCACACTCTAGGTGACTTTGAGTCTCCTTTAAAGGCTTCTCTCCCACAAGACATAAAATCTCCAGGCAAGAGGGAACAAGCAGCTACGTAGCCCTAAGGCACCAACAGTGAGGCTGCAGAGTAGGACCAGGAGAGTCTAGGCTGAAGTAAGGTGCGTTAAGAGCTCTGCTTTGCTGTCATGGTTTAACCCATCGGCAACCAAGCACCACACAGCCGCTCACCCACCCTCCCCACCGCTGGAGGGATGGGAGAGAGCATCAGAAGGGCAAAAGGAAGAAAGCTCCTGGGTTGAGACAAGAACAGTTTAATGATTACCCACCAACCAATACCCAGCTAATCCGCGAGCAGCGATCACTGTCCCCAGGCCAACTCCCCCCAGTTGCTATACGGACCGTGACATCATATGGTATGGAACACCCCTTTGGCCAGTTTGGGTCAGCTAAGCTGTCCCTGCTAAGCTAAGCTGTCCCTGCTAAGCTTCTTCCCAGCTCCTTGTGCACATCCTCACTGGCACAGCATGGGAGTCTGAAAGTCCTTGACTCAGTGTAAGCACCGCTTAGCAACAAACAGAAGATAAGTGTGTTATCACGTTATTCTCACAATAAACCCAAAACACAGGAGTATGCCAGCTACTAGGAGGAAAATTAACCCTATCCCACCCGAAAACAGGACACTTGTCTACATATTTGCAACACTCAGACAACTAGATATCACAGGTAATGTATGCCCTCTTACCTCCTGGGAGACTGACTCAATAGTTAGGAACTGCCTCATCAAGATCAACACAGCTTTGGCAAGACAACCGAATGGCACACAGAAGTGTGACCAATTTCCTTCCGGGGATCATGTCACTGACTTATGAGACCAAGTAAGGATCTGTGACCTTAACATTGTCACCATTGTATTTTTAAAAAAATTGAAAATCCTTCCCGATTTTACGTACCAAAGCCACATGAACAGTGAATTCCACACCAATGCCAACAGAAGCAATCAGGATAACCACAGGCACTGCACTCAGCTTTATTCCAATTAGACCCATCATGCCAAACAGCTCCACAGTCATCAGAGCCAGCACCACCACCTAGATAATTTCAAACAGCTGTTAGTAACTTCTTATACTCCAGACAAATGAAGAGATATTTCAAAACAATGTGGTGATTATAAAACATAGTCCTCAAAGCCATCCTATATTCCCAAAGACAAGCTGCTTGTCCTTGTTTCGTTGTGCTCAACGGCAATGACTTGCTAAAGAGCCAGTTGAAATTTTACTCCTAAGAACCAGTTAACAGACCAAGCATCAGTTTTGTATTGGTCACAATTTATCGGTGATCTGAAAAACAGTTTATTATTCCTTATTGTGGATACCCCTCAAGCCATACGTTTTCTCTTTTTCACCTGCTTCTCAGACAATCCTTCCAGAGCAAGTAACTTTTAACTACCTGTATGGGAATTCTTTTTGCAGAACTGCAAATACAAGTGAGGATGACTTTTGAGTAAGTTTAAAGCCCAGAAGAAACTGAATGCCACAATCAGCTGATGAGTCTCAGGTTACAGAGGAGCTCTGAGCTTTTAGGATACTTGGGGGGATTGACACGGACAAAGTGAACATTTAAATCTAAGGGAAAGTTTTATTTTCCTTTCATCTACCTTGTAAAAAAATTGAGGAAAAGGGAGGGGAGGAAATCTATAGAATCAACTTTGTAAGTTGCTAAAGCCAAGAAGGAAAAAAAAGATAGACATAAAAGCAATGGTGGACTCTGAAAATAAATGCCTTTTCCAAGGGGAAAAAGTATGCACTACAATAAATGATTTTATAAGCTAATGAATCAAGAGTAATAACATAAATTGCTTGATTAAGTGCTATGAAAAATATTCTAGACTAAACATTTACCTTTTAACATACCTGTCGTATAAACGTATGTTACAAAAATTAGTAACTGTTTTACACTTTTCTACTTCTGGCATTTTATAAACCATATGATAGTTGATGGAATTTAAACATAGGAACATCATCATTCAATTTAACTTGAATGTTTACCGAGAGGCTTATGGTGCCTTGCAGAAAGCATGGAGGAGTATTCTCTTCAGTTTGTAATTTTATACCGCACAACCTAAACATTTCAGTTTTTCCAGAAAGACTGCATTCAGAAATCAGTGGGCAAATCTACAGGCATGGTAGTCACAAGCAACTGCCTTGAAAAATAACTGCGTCTGACAAAAGGGATGCAGGAATAAATAATCAGAAATAGCTCGAATCTAATAAAGCTCTTGATTTTCCTCTGTGTCTTTATTTCTCACATTTGGCATGCATCTGAGCAAGGGCAAAAGTTTATGCACCTTTCTAAGAAACCTTTAAAGCTGCAAAAGAGGTGGCCAAAGGATTAAGGTTATTAAGGTTTGTACCTTTACTATGAACCCTACCCCCTCAAGTTGAATAAATATATATTGAATGATGCAATATACATACTCCACCAGAGGCCCAGACATAAACAAAACCTTCCCGACTACAGCAAGAGCTATGCTGAAAGGAATTTGACTTCAACAAAGACCCTTATAATAAACTTACAATGATCCCAGCCGTCCAGGGGTTTAGGAGGAAGAGGGCACACACCAGAAACGTGCAAGCCAAAACCACGCTAATGGATAAGAGCAGCCAGTGACGAAGCCCAATGTACTGCTCCCAAAACAGAAACGGGTAACCATTTGGGTAGCTGGCGATCCCCAGGCTGGTGTAGTTACTACAGATAGCTCTCACTTTCTCAATAGCCTCCACAAAGTCAGAAGTTTCACGCAATCCGTTGAGGTAGAAAGGAAACTGAGCGTATTCTATGGGCTCAGCTGCTGGAACTAGGAACAGGACAGCAGTGTTAAAATGTGTATTTGGAAAGAAGAAAATACACAGAGAGCATGATTAACAAAACGCTTTGTTATCCACAGAAAAAATGCTTAAAGGTGTTGAATTCAAATTTTACCTTCTTTGGAACAAGTGACATTTCAAAATCTTCCCAGTAAGTTGAAAACTGAAGCAGTAGAGGATATTACTCTGTTTTATCACACAGTGCAATGGGATGAACATAGTCTACATCAAGTCCCTAAACAATTCTATATAATTTAACAGATATACTTCAATACACGTATTTAATCTTCATCAGTGTTACAGTGATTTTTAGTGAATACCTGGCCAAAAACCCCTAACTGCAATATAAAGTAGAAGATCACATCATCATCTTAAATATTTTATCCAAATGCTCTTCTTTTAGGCAACTTCACTTCCTTTGAAATCAAAGGTCATTTCTCTGATATTCACTGAGGTCCACTGACATAAAACTAGAGAAAAATTATGCTCAATCAGGCTGGTTGGTTTTTAAGATTTCCACTGAGTATTTTGGAAGTCAGATTCAGAAATCTATGTCCTGTTACTGATGAAAATAACTGGGGAAAAAACTCTAGTATAGAAGTAATATTTTAGTGAGGAAATACCTAGCTTTTTATCCTTTTAACAGTTTGACAAGCCAACACTCCCCATACTTCTTTTTGAGCGTAACGCTAAGTCTACTGTACGAAAACGGGGGAAAAAAGCTTCCACAACAAGCATTTTGTTACTGCCGTTGTGTGTTCCAGACCCTGCAGGGTCATTCAGTTGACTTGCTAAACATGATTTGCCCTATTATAATCCTAACTATAAATTTTCATTAAGACAGGACTTGGCTGACTGCCACAAAGCTCTAGGGTTCGGATAAACTGACGCACAGCTAGCTGGTTACCCACTCACATTTCCAAGCACACCCATTCTCCCCTGTATGTTCTCTGCCTTTCCCCACTGGTGTCGAAACAGCAATCCTCCCAGTAAATGGAAAGCTGAAGCAAAGCAATGCAGACTGGCATCGGTCCTCAGGAAGACAACAAATGGCATGGATTGGGACTGCTCCCCTACCTAAGCAGCATTGTACCGTATCAGCATTGGTAGCTTAGCATAGGAGCTAATTTGATAAAAATCTCTTAGGTATTAAGAATTGAGGATAAATAAGATACAATCTCAGTGACGAAATTTCAGCCTGACACAGGCAGGAATTTCATGCAACCTCCAGGTTTCTCTCATAGACAGAACTACCAGGTGACACTAAAAAACAATGCTTATTATTAATGGTTACTACTGAATTACTATTATTTTTAGAGCTTTAAACCTTTACAAAACTGATTTTTCAACATGATCAAATCCTGCATAGGTGCCACATTTGTGATGTTGCATGGGTCTCCTAAGACCGCAGAGTAACACGTTGTAGTGTCCTGTTCACACTTCTGAGCCCTGTGCAGCATCAGCCAACTACAGAGTTAACTGTTCCTCAGGGGAGTGGTGGGGACACTTCATATGAACTGTAAGGCATGAAGAGGACATGCTACTTACTTCTCAGCCTTGTTTCTGGCATATAGTCTGCTTTGTCGTGGACCCACTCTGGGCGGTGAGGCCGGATGTTGGCTTGCGACGCTGCATAGGCCACAGGGTCATTGCTAACCCAGGCTGTCAGGTAGATGTAGAAAGCATTTGGGTTAATGATTCCATCCGCATCCACCAGACGCTGCTTAGTCAACTGCAGAATGGAAAAAATTAGAAGCCTTTCAGAATGAGTTTTGCTTTTGGGGCTCTGGCTGTAAAGCTTTCAACAAGTGGCCTGGGGATGCAGCACATGCATAGGAGAGGAAAAGCAAAAGTCTGTGTATCTTCACTTGAAACTACTTACCGGTGAACTGTTGTTGGACAACAACAACAATGTCTAACAAGCTACAGTGACAGTAGAAAGTGGTTATTTAAAAATTAGTACTCATACAATATTTACAATAACCACTAGATCAGCAGATGGTTCCAGAATAGATTGAACCAATTAAATCCAAATTCTGAAAGCCGGCAGCCAAGAGTAAAAAACAACCAAGTTGGAGAAACATATTTAAAGAGAGGGAAAGAAAACCTGGCAAGAGTCCCTATACACGTCTGTGTGCAGTTAACCTCTGTTGTTAACACTGAAGGAAATGCCACCCAGTAAATGGAGGAGAGCTATAAAAATAAAACAACATCTGTATAAATTTTGCTAACACTTGCCTCCTATGACCTATGTATTCAGAAAATGCCCAGCCCCAAGAAAGCAGACGAGTGCCCTGTGTTATTTGGGTCACGGTGGGCAAATGCATCTGTGGGGTAAACAGCAGTGGTACGCTCGTAGGGTTCTGTAGCCAAATCTTACACAGCTAGAGCTCTGACAGGGGACTCTGCGGGTGAAAAGTATTACTGGGGGTTTTTGTTTTGTTTATTTAAAATTCTGGCTCAGCTCCAGTTTCAGGTCTTTTTAATGAAATGAAAAACAACAGTGACAGCAGTTAAAAAAAAAAAAAAAAAAAAGCTGGATTCCAAGGATCTGGATTCAATTAGTCCACAGGATATGCAACAACTGTATGTCTTCAAGCTGTCTCTGGAACAGCACAGTACAGCGCTCAGCCCCTGTGGGTGCACCACACTTTTCTCCCTCCCAGGCACAGGAAATTATATCAGCAGCTGCAGTCCAATCGCATTTGTTCCACAGCGTACCTGGTACACTCTGCTAAACAAAATCTCACTGAAGGTTTTCTCTTCAACTCCCTTTCTTTGCTTAATTCACAGCTGAAGCTTCATTCAGACCGGACAGCACGCTGCACGTTGCTATACAGCGGTGTGTTTTACACACCATAGTAACTTTAAACAATGTACTATGTAAATCTGTCACCTTTAATGCCAGGAAAAAAAAAAAGACAATAAGCAGATCTGCCAAGAAGCTCATTAGAAAGACTATTTTTCCTTCTGAAAGCACAGTGAGTCAGTGATGACTCTAGGAGGGAAGTTAAGTTAGTGCAGAATTTCTTCTTAGAGGTTTGAAATCTAGTTTTACCGTACGGAGTCAAACATAATGTGCTTCCACCTACCAAAGGCTATAGCAAACGCAGTCATATGCTGTGACAGCTGCGCAAAACAACCTCAGACCTATTTTATTTCGGCAGCTCAAACAACTTCTGTTCTTACTTCTACAACAGTATAGCTGTATTTAGGATGACGGTGCAAAAATATGATGCAGCATGTAGAAATTTCAGTGACGTTCCACTATCACTCGTCAACATCTTTTTTTAAATGCCATGTTTTGCATAAATCGGTAAGAACTAAGCAAGTAACAGCAAACACTTAATTCAAAAACACAGCAGAAGGCTGAGCAAGGGTCACCCTATAAGGCAGTCTGATTCAAGTCAGAACAATGCCACTTAGGGCAACGAGGCTAACAGTGGCTCTGTCTGGCACAGGACCAGACTCCATCTACCCGCTGATGCAGCGAAGAGTTTTTCATGACAATTTTGGTGAAAACTGAGGTGTCTGACACAGCAGCAGCAACAAAACCACGCCAACGAGTAGTAATCAAGGGCAGGCATTCCCAGTGTTCATTCTGAACACCTCACAACACAGGTCAGACTGCAGATAACAAGTGACTTCAGCAAAGTCAGTGAGGCCATGCAGAAAGGTGTAATGCAAACAAACCGTTCATCAAGATGAAAAAAGAGACTACAACATGCCCTTCACATCTCCCCCCATTCCCGATGACCTGTGCATTCCTGTACAAACCAGTATAGGCCCTGATACTGTACCTGGCTGACGTCAATGGGCTTTGCTCGGTTGCCTGTTTGCACCAACAGTTTGTACGCCAAAACGGCATCATCGGATCCATTTTTGTAATTGTTGTAAGTGATCTTCCCAGTTTCCCAGTCGCTGTCAAATGCATCCTGAAGTCCTGAAGAGTTAAGGGAGGCAAGGGGAAGACAGAACAAGCAAGGTAAGAAATCACTCTTAGAAACAAATTTCAGTAGGAAGAAAGAAGAATGACTCTTTTTCATAGGTGAACCAGGAAGAAAACTTATCTACCCGCTGTCTCCTAAATTTGGAGCTCCTCATTCACTGTCCATGTGTGGGAAGGTAAAAGTACTAGTTGCCTGTTGCCCAGAGAAAGGCAGGGGAAGCAAGAAAGTGCAAGGGAGAAGCCTCAAGAGTCTTCCCATGTTGTGCAGACCAGCAAAGCTGAGTTAGCAAGATGCAGATGCAATGTGCACTGGTGTAAACTGGCTAAAGTGGAGATCTTGAATGGGATTAGGACCCACTGGTCCTGTGTCTTTCTCAGAGCCTTTGAGAGCAATCTATCACTCTGCTTGGAGAAGTAGATGGGGAAGAGTTAAGCTTGTCTAAAACAAAAAGTGTGTTTCCTTGTGAATCACAATTCCAGCATCATCACACTCTTCCATACGCATATTTGCATTTATCCCCTCTTTCATACTTACCTTCCTCAAAAAAAAGCTGAAGTCCAGCCCTGACCTGGATGGTGCCAGCACAGAAAAGGGTTGAGTTCAGCCCTGATCCAACTTCACCATCTACCATGGACTTAAAACCAGAGGAAGCATCTAGTCTGTTATCTAGAAGGGAAATGCTCTCCATACTCCCCTCTGCCTCACCAAAACCCTGGCCAAGTGCACTGAGCCACAGAGAAGGACACACACCGCTCTCATTAACCGTTTTGTGCTACTGCAGAGCACTGAGACAAGAGCTTCTAAGATATAACCAGAAATTCCACTACAAGGGGAAAAAAAACCCCACACTCAACTTCAACTTCAAACAGCAACTCAGCTGCTCCTTGAGCACAGCGTGAGCGAACACGATTTTGTCAATTTGTTCCATCTGTTCAACTTGTGCAGCTAATACAAGTCGTGGGATCTGCTGCCAGCACATGTAAAGATCACAGCCAACACCTATTCACTCTCAACTGTTATTTTCCTCCTTGCCACCCTTCAAGGGGGAGGGAATACCTCACAGCACAAATCTGAATCAGATTTAGTACAGGAAGCGACAGCCTCGTATGAGGCTCTGAGCAAGCAGATGACAAACCGCACGTCCAGGGAAGGGGAAGAAAAGGCCATGGGAGTGGCACTGGAGGAGACCGCTGACCCACCTCGCAGCTGCGCTGAGGAACCCTAATGAAAACCCTCGTCAGGGATCAGAGAGCTTTCGCTACGGCTGTATGGAGATAAGAGCGCTGGAAAAGAAAACACACCTGGCTGACATCGCCTACAGGCCAGAGTACCCACTCCCATTTACAGACTCACCCCCTCTGCCTTAGGA
This sequence comes from Eurypyga helias, assembly GCF_000690775.1. Classification (NCBI taxonomy): domain Eukaryota; kingdom Metazoa; phylum Chordata; class Aves; order Eurypygiformes; family Eurypygidae; genus Eurypyga; species Eurypyga helias. Next base: position 32,457 of record NW_010243058.1, on the reverse strand, counting down.
AACTGCCTCCCATGTTGTTCTGCCAAACCGTACCCACTCGTGAAGCCAAGAGGCTGAGAACCAAGCCATGAAAGAAGCCTGCCAGATCTCCACAGGCAGCCCTCCAGCACCCATCCAGGAGGGACAATTTGCCATCAGGTCTTCTGGCATCACCAAAGGACTTCGAGGCTCCCTTTGAAAAAGCACTGTTTGCTGGTGCCCTCGGAGAGGGGAAGTCGTTGCTTAGGACAGGCAAAACCACCAATCCATCCCTCCAATGCCAACTTCAGCTCCATGTCAGTCCCTCAGGAAGTGGCCAGGTGAGAGCATCGGTGCTATTACACCAGTCAGGTGAAAGATGACTTTGGCAGGTGAAGAGGAGGCTGTCAAAAAAGCATGTGGGCAAGGAGGAGTCCACCAAAGAACAGCTTAAGTTACAGTAAAAATGGCTGCCTACAGCAGGAGGAACACACAGATTGCTGTGATGAACGGCACGTGGGGCAGAGCTTCCAGGCGAACACCCAACCCCTGTCAGGGGGCTCCGCAGACACACCGCAACAAACAATTCCATTGGCGCGTGACATTTACCAATTCACGGTTGAAGGGTACGGCAAAAATGGCATGTACGTTCAACGTTACTGCAGCGCGTGAACACTCATCCCTCTCCCATTTTCCCCCTGCCCGGCCTGTTCTCAGAAGTCTGGTCATTCCTCAAACCCTGCTCCCTTTCGTACCTTTACTCCTCGGCTCGGTTCACTTCATGCTCAGCCCTTTATGCTCTGGGTTATTTTTTTACTGACCCTGCTGAAACTCAAAGTCCACAGAAAGAACCCCAAGAAGCCACTATCAGTTGAGCTAAATTTCTAAAGAATTTCAAAATTTCAATAATGAAAATTTCCCATCACACTTTGAAATTAATGGCAGAGTTGCTGCTTTAAAGCAAAGAGTACTTCTGCTATAAACTGTTCGTGCCAATGATTTTAAAAGACATTTAATCTTTTATAAACTGGAATGTTTCTGGGCAGAGGGATGAAAGCAACTTGTTGACCTCTTTCTGCAGGAAAGTTATAAAAATTAAGGATATTTTTAAAATCACATATATGGGATTTTTTCGTATCAGCAGTCACTTTTGCTTAATGCTTCAAAAGAATCCTCCAAAATTATGTGGGATGCAGGAATGGGGGTGAGGAAGGAATTCCTACTGACTCATGCAAACAGCTGGCACCATGAAACACCAGATAAGATTACCCTCTGCGAAAACAAGCCTAATTACAAGCCATCAGGTAATTCAAACTACCTCATTTACATTCAGTCACTTACAAAAATAATGTTTACCTTTCCAGTTCTTAAATGAATGATAAATGTTAACTCTCGCCCTGTTGCGTTTTCAGTGACATAAAATACGCTAACATGATATGGTACCAGAAATCAAAATTCCAGGGAACCTTTGAATAAAGAAGTGCGTTAGGCTGAAGGCACTCCACTGCTAGTAAATGAGGAAAAATGCATGACTGAGACCAAGGATGCCTTCTGGATGAAAAATGCTTTTGTTCACATGCTGTCGCTTCCCTCGTTCTGCTGGACAAATGTGTGTGTGTCAGAAGGCCACCTCGAACCATTAATCTCTAGCACTGAATTCCCAGTCAGGCCGGCAGTAATTAGCCATGAAGTTCAAAGTTGTCCTTACTTTCATTAACCTGCTTCTCTAACATATAAAAATGTACCAGTAGGACTGTCCCCACTTCACAGAGGATCCTCCATGAATTTAGCCTACAACTGTACTTTGTTTGTAAATTCTGTTTCCACGTTCCCTCCCCTTTACTCCCTCAGCATCTGTCCCACCTTGTGATAATTCCCTAACTATGACAAGTGTGGCAGCTTTTAGTATAACAGTTGAGCTTCCCCCCCTATTACATCAATTTTAAAACACAGTTTCTTTCTACTGGTATTTCTGAATATCCTCCTTCTGAGGCTCGTGAATGCAGCATCACACTCTGCAAAACCAGCCCTGTGCCTTTACAAAGCAGCTGGTTTGTATCAGTTGTGCCTCTCCTGGGGAAGGTGGCGAGGGCTAAGGACACAGACCTAAATTATAATTAGCAATCATCATGATTAATTTTAAAGCTGTGGGTGACCAATGGGACATGTGATGCGCCTTCCATCACTGGGCTGGCGCTTGTGGGTGGCCACTGCAACTCACTGCTTCCTGGAGCCTTCCTGACTCTTCCAGTACAACATTTTAGCTCTGTGCACCCTGTCAGTATATCCAGGTACCAGGAATACTCACGGTATTTCAGTGTAAGAAAAGAGGAGGACAAGGAAGAAGGACAGGCAGGTCAGTGTGGGCTGGAAGGGGCAATGTAACTATGGGCTGTTAAGAGGAGAGTAGGAACACCCCTAAAAGAAGAGCCGATCTGGAAAGTTCACGTATGAGCAGGGACACACAGCACCGAGAAGGAGACGTTCAGGCCCTGGGCATCAGGCCAGGGCCACACAAACAGTCCTTCGCACAAGGAGGCCATTACAAAGAGGACAGGGAGGCATCCAAAGTAGAAGAGGTTTGGGAAAGTACGTGGTGGGCCTGAGAGAGGGGCAGTGGGGATGTGAGCAACCCTGGGAGCAACACCAAGTGGGCTAGCCTCCAGCATTTCACTCTGAGAAACCAGCAAGGGCGCAGATCCAAGGGCACCTCTTCCCGACTTTATTGTAGCAGACTGTGCTGAGGTTCAACACTAATAAGCGAAGATCCTGAACATGATCTCAGATTTCCATCTCCCTCACAGGTTTGGGGGCTGGGGGAGGAAGGTGGAAGGGGGGACACCAGACACATTTTTTTCCTACTCTTTTAGAACAACAACAAAAATACCCTCAAAAGAAAAAAAAAAAAAAACAGCAGAGTATAAGAGAGCTTGGAAAAGCATGTAGAAAGATGCTTGCTTAGAAATCCAGAAAGTATAGTAAGGTTCCAATCCAGCAAAACATCTAAGCTATGCTGAATTTTCTTCCTGCCAGTAATACCTTGCCTTACAGCCCAATATGCTTATGTGAGCAAAATATTTTAAGTATAACTTCCAGTAAGTCGACTGTAATGAATGGATCCAATATATTTAATAAAAACAAAGCTAATAGCTGAAATACTGCCTTGCATGATTTGTCAGTGCATTAAACACACAGGAAACTTGATCTTTTTGTTTAGATGCATCACTTAGATGCATTCCTAGTATTACCTGACGTATTTTCAGAAGGAATAAAATACCTCAAATACTGGCAGTTACCTACATGTTCTCTAAGAATCACTGGCTGCACTGGTCATCTGTAAACAGTTAAGACTAAAATTTATAGCCTCACTAGGTCAGCACAATTTACTTTTCTGTTGGCCAAAGCTTCCTGGAGATTCTCCCAACAGAAAGAGGGAAGTTGGACAGAAGTACTCCTGGGCAGAATATGTTTGCTGTTACATTTGCTGAGATGCAACAGTACTATTTATTTTAAATACAAATCAGTTATTTGTCTCAATATGCGTAATTAGAGTATCTTTAATATCTTTAATAAGCTGACTTTAATGTGATTATCATGGCAGTACCTGAAAGGCCATGCCTTCTCTTGTCTTCCCCCACCTCACTACAATTCAGCACAGAAAAAGCAGCACTACAGGAAGAGTCATGATATTTGACTGGAAATCTAAAATGTATAATAAGTTCCCAATCCAATAAAACACATAAGCCACACTGAATTTTCTTCATGCCAGCGGTCCCAGCTGAAGCCAAGAGGATCACTCATGTGCTGAAAGTTAAGCCTGTGCCAGAATACATTGCTGGATGGGGACTTTTCATTTACTGTTCTCAAAACACTCAGCAAACATTTATTTTCCCAAGACAGTGGGCCATATTTGGCAATTAATTATAAAGCAGAACTCCTCATTAGCTGCTTAGAAATTAACGGCATGAGATGGCCTCTCATGGATATAATCTCTTAAAGCTTCAAAACTGTCCTACTGGGAGTAAACTGAGCCACAAAGAATTTAAGCGACCTTTCGGAGGAACAGCGACTCAACGTGTGAGTTCCGCTCGGCACCTAGGCGTTCTCCCTCCTGCTCGCAGTCTTTACACGCGCGGCTGTGTTCGAAGAGGGGAGCGTTACCAGCGTGCACAAGCGGTTACTACTGTGGAATTAAGAGAAGTTCATGCAACCCTCTCTTACCTTGCAGCCAGTCACGAAAGTAGTGCAACCACATTTTGGGAAGCTGCCTATCCTCTTCCAACAAAACGTATGTCACATTGCTGAAACTTCTGTGAAGTTCGTAAAGTAAGTGCTGGACATTTGGATAGTCTGCTTTCTGTGTCACAATATACATGTTGTAGAATGAAAAGTACTTGAACTGCGCGGCAATAAAGTCATATTCCCGTGTTTCTCGTGGTACAATGTCTGTGAGATCTAGTCCGTCTCTCACCCGGGTAGTTCCATAAAGGCTGAGCCCAAGTAAACCCAGAAAAAGAAAAATAACCACAATCTGCAATAGAAAATGAAAATGCATTTGGTTTATGTTTCTAAAGAAACGAACAACAAACAATTCATAATGGCACACTAGAAAGCCAGGTTCAAAATTAACGCCCATCAGTCTACTTCTGAGCTTTTATTTCTTCTTCCTTTCCCCCTCCTTCCTTCCCTCCCCCTCCCCAAGCACACCCACAAGCCTAAGCTAATTTGTGCTTTAATGGATGGGAATTGTGCATAATGGATGAGAAATTCATATTGTAGTAACATTTAAAAGTGGCTTTAGTTTCACTATTCACAAGCTTCTGTTACTAAAAGTCACCAAAACCTTCACTTGTAACTTGTATTTGAAAAGTATGTTTCTACAGCACTCGCAAGCGAAAACTTTTCAAGTATGAAATTAGCTGTAAAATTATTAAGAATTGTTATTCCAAAAGAATTCTATTTATTCCTTATATGTAATACCACTGCCAGGATATTTTTATTACGGGGCAAGGCAGAAGTCTGTATTTGAAAAACAGAAAAATAGCTCCCCATTTACCTTAGCTTTTGGTTTTAAGAGGAATGGAGCATAATGCTTTTCTGCAAAAGATGAGAGTGTCCACTTCGTACAGGGCGGCTCAAGACAATGTATACTGGAGTCTGAGAACTGGGAAAGCAAATCCCTCGTCGAGCTTGTGCTTTCTGGGCTCTGGCAGCTGAGATTATCTTGCGTCACTGTCACTGGCTGCACAGATATTTCTGAGCGAGGCTCTGCCGTGGTGTAGTACACCTGCGTGTGAGGATCGTATTCTGTGCGCAACTGCACTGTAGACTGCATCGTAATCTGAGTTTCGTGTGCAAAACTGTGACTGCTGTACGGGGGTGGAGGACTGTAGCAAGTATTGTCGTTTTCTGCATATGCTTGAGGCTCAATCTGAATCACTCTAGTGACACACGGACTGTAAGAGAAGAGAAAAAGGTCTGTTTGCATTCAGACAGAACTTTGCTTTAATGAGACTAGATAGGATAACCTGCTTTCATCTGAGACTGCTTCTACTACTGTTAGGTGGTTTATATTAATTAACTGTAATGCTTTTGATGAGCATTTTATTCTGCATCTTTAGGAAACATTTCTCATATATGGTTAAAAGTGTAGTCCTCTGAGAATATGTACACGTTTCTTGGGCTAAGGACAGAAGGATCAGGCATCTGTCTGAAGACACTGACACCCACCCACACCACTCCACTAATTACACATGCTAATCAGGTCAATACCCAGGTAGCTGGACACAGTCTCAATAAACAATACATCTGTGAGTTTGCATTTACATGCCCATGCTCAGAATTAAGCTATTTAGATCAAAACGTAAACACATGACATACTGAGTTCTTCTGTTTAGAACTATTAAAGTAACCATTAAATAATATTTGGACCTTCTGGAGATCTTGGACTTTTGGGAAGCATGTTGAAACCACTTGCAATATACTGACTGAATGTTTTAAAAATTAAGTGAACGTAAGGATTAACTCCTAGGAAGGATGGGCAACATGAAGAGACAAAATTACACAAGTAATTGAAGCATTCCTTTTACTTTAGTCTCCCTAAGACCTTAATAGATCCCTGGTTTAGTAAAAAAAAAAAAAACCCAAAACTATCAGAGACAAACCTCTTCATGTAAATGAAAATGACAAAATTGATGATAAAAAACAGTATCAGGTTTTTCACCAAGTGGATAATCCTAAAAAACCAAGATGAATTCAGAATGTTGCCTAGCTAAACAAAGCAAGCTCTCACTAACCGCGTTTCTTCATATGCTAAAGGACCTGAAATCTGACGCACATTTGGTGCAATTTTAGAAGAGGGAATAAACGGAAGGTCTGATTGCCCCATATTTCTGATTATCAGGGCTCCAAAATTCAAGCACATTAGGCCATCCGCTGGAACTATGACTAAATCAGAAAGTAGGAGTCCAGGTTTGTTATCAACTCCCTGTTCTAACCACTTCCACGAAGACAAATTTAGGAAATTGCTTTCTCTCTTCAACATTAAAATCAAAATGTCAAATTATGTGACCTTTAAGTAGGTGTAAAAGGCAGAGATGACACAAGGTGGATTCTCCACATCTTGGTTATGACAGTAAGAGTGCACGTGCAAGAAACATAGCTGATCCTTTTCACTGCAGGCAAAAGCAAAAACTAAGGTAGAAATCATGCCTAATTTCTAAGCTGTGACTCCACTGATAACAGCAGACTCCTCCTAACCTCACTCTATGCAGTGCTGGCTGTGTACCAGGTAAAAGTCTGTGTATGCACTCTTCAGAATGGCAGTATTACCATTCTAAATTCCTAGTGCACCCCAACAGAAGCCTTATCAAGCATTATCCTGTAATGGTACCGATCCTCCTGCATTTCTCATAGTCTTATGAAAAAGTCAGCTAAGGGGACGTCATTTTACAGTTCATATATTACATTTATGTATTTAAGTTTAAAGGCATAAAAAGCATCAAAATTAGAATATACTGATTAACTATAAGTAGAGCTTCTCAGTAGCCAGAGTTGTGTACAGCCTTCCAGGATTACCAAGTGCTAGCACTGGACAACCTGCAATAGCCCATAACGTCCTACAAATACTAGAAGATATTCCTAAAGCATGGATCTTTTACCAGCTTTCAAAAAATTGCGCTCCAGGAGCCGTCAAAAGTAACATACGTCTGAATAAAGGGAAAAGAGTGTGTGTGAGAGACACATTTTAGCTTTTCCCCTCAGTCAGGTAAAAACCAAGGTAGCAAATGTAAGTCAGCTACTAGCAACGGCATAACAATAACATACTGACCCCGCTGCAGCGAAGAACTCCCACTCCTGACAAGGAATGGTAGCACTGATCGGTGACCACAAAAAGCACGCACCTCGCACATCAGCCTGTCACACATTCTCACCTTGTAAAACAGCAGAATATGTCCAGTCTCCTGTCTTCCCGACGATAAAGGTCCATGCTCAGGATAGCAGGAAAGATCAACAGAACCATAGCAAAGTTGAATACCACCACAACTGCGGCCTAGAGATCAATCACAGGAGAAGCGATGTCGTTACTAAGCTTCATGTAGGGCATCAGCTTTAGAAAGCATAAAACCTCCTTTCAATTCACATCCGTTCACCCATTCATCATGTCAACCCCTCAGATGCTTTCAAGCTTTTTCCTGAGGGAACTGGGAGATATTCTTTTACATTCCCATTTCATTATGGTAGGCCTACGGTAGTTAATTAATTTATTTTAATAATAAACTTCATATTATTTTAATACATCCGTGCCTGGAGAGGTGGCAATGATTTTTCAGGTGCAAAACCAGAGTCAACAAATCATACTTTGTAGGAGATTCTGCCACGTTTAAGGTTTCACAGTAAAAAAAGACGGAAGAAAAAGCAAACCTGGAACTAGAACTGAAGTTCTCACATTTAAGGGATCTGAAGTAATTTAAGCATCACAATAACATTAAACCACTTTATCTCATTTCTGATTTAATAAAGGTTTAAATAAATTTTAACGAAACTGTTCTATTTATTAAAATATTATGCACTTGATGTACTTAAAAGTGTAGCCACAAAGAGCAACACTTTGGGTTTCTGAGGGATTAATTTTAAAGGAGAACCAAAATTAATCCAACACCACATAGTAAATCAACATATTAATATGCTTGTGTTTAACAGAACTCAATTAATGAGCCAGTCTATCAAAGTAAGTCTTAAATTGGAACAAGAATACATCTTAAATTGGAACAAGAATACTTGGTTTAGTTTGTAAAGCGAACATTATGTAATGAAAAAAACCCAACTTCCCCGCCCACCCCCTTTCAAATGGTACTTCAAACCCTTTCCCACACAGAGATTCCCAGAGAATCTCCATAAACATATGTGGTGCAGCATCTATCATTATTATTAATAGCATTTACTTGTAATGCAGAATTGTTAGGAGCACTAGTCACCACAAAGGGAAAGCCTGAGCACAGATGGGACTGGAAGACAGTCCTAAGTAAGAGCAGGAGAGACACTGGGGAAAAAAGGGTTGAGCCATCAACAGGTGAAAAAAAACCCCTTGAAATCCTTACATTTTGGTAAGCAGTTACCAGCTCAATAGTAGCCCAGTTTCATGTTAAGGAAATCATATAAACTATCAAGTGCCTACACCTGTAATTTCTGAAGTAATGGCCACTTGGGTTAAAACAGTCATAAATAAGATCAAAAGCTGGGCTACAAAAATGAAGTCGCTGACCTGATATAAATAGGCCCTCCTTCTTCCAGAATAAACAAATGGCTGTTTTTAATGTTGAAAAATCAGGCCTCAACACTGGCAGCTCAAAACATGCGCTATCCAAAATCCATGTTTTAGAAATTCTTGACTTACGTGTCAAACAAATAATATCAATTTCCTAAATACTGCAATTCCTGTTTTTCTGTCTCTTTATCTGTGAAAATCAAAGTACTAACACACGGAGTTTTAAAGCTGTGGGAGCTTAATAAAAAGACTAGACCTTGGTTTTACTTTTCTGAGAATGACAGAATCAACTAGTCACGTAAATATTTTCTAGTCATTTCAATCATAAATACATTGTATACAAAAGTGGTTTTTTATTGGTGTATCTCTTTTGTTGATTTCAGCCTGTCTGAAGTACGACTTTGGTCCTGCTCATTATCTGTAAATGTAACTACTAAACCAGAATTTACCTAGTTCTCTAAGCCACATTAGTATTTAGCCACCTTTGACAGAAAAGATCCAATGACTATTTCATGATTTATGAATATCTACACAGAAAGGTATGTAAGGTCATAGCCAAGACTTTAAATGATTTCTTTTTGATCCTCTCTATAATTAATTGAATCTGTCAGAAAAACAAATGGCTGCCGCTGCAAGCAAGGTGTTTGCTGGATCTAGTTCATACAACTGCTTTCTTTTTTGCTGCTAAACCAGAGAAGGTTGAATCACCCATATAACATGAATAATTAGTTGTGTCTAACCGAGATCTTCTATCAAGGATCAGCTAAGATTTATTGAGATGTGAAAAAAAAAAAAAACCAGCTCAGGCCTGGCTCAGTAATTTTCACTCCTCCCAGCGTGGCTGAAAAACTAACAGTAGTCCGCTACTCCCACTCCATGAACTGCAAATACTTCATGCCTTATCAGGTCCCTTTGTAGAACCCAACTTACTTGAATCTCAAATGCCACTAAACCTGAAAACCAATACTTAAGTGTATGGTAAAGATGCCATTAAAGTTAGATATAGTCACACCTGATCTTTTAAGAAGCATCAAAACTAATCCAACAGTAAATAAACCTGCCTATTAAGACGGCATCTCTTTTTAGAACTGTATTTTCCATTGTGCCATCCTGGTGTTGATGCCGGTAATGTATTTTTAAACAATCCTCTCTGTTCTGATTTGCACTTAAATAGACGCCTAGAGCTTAACGCCACACCTCCTGTATGTTGGACACTGTCTCTCCCTCAACCACCTACCTCACCATCATCCCAAGGGTGTCACAGTTCTCCGTTCCCACACTTACACACAGAAAACATTGCTCTTGTACCAATTCTGATTTGTTGACCCATCAAAAAAACCACGCTGTGACTTGATGTGGAGAGGGAAGGAAGTACTGCCGAGGGGTGACTCAGTCTCTGAGGTGCTGCATCAGCCGCTGCTTCCCCTCCCAGTGCCATTTACACATCTGGTGGCTGGGAATGAGAGCACCTGAGAAACGCGATCATGGCAATAACCACCGTCCGTAACTATTACGTTCACTGGAAAAGCGGCAACACAAAATTCTGGCAGCAGAGGTTCCAGGGTATGGCAGCACCCAAGCTGGAAGCACGCTTAAGATTTTTGGGGACAGGGCATCTTCTCTCACCCCTTCAGAGACAAATGACCAAATGGGAAAGGGCCTCAGACCTTTTCCTTGAGAAATCAACAAGGGTAAGATTAGCCCTAGAACGGATAAAATGGGGCCTACTCCAGGGTGTAAAATGAAGGCATTCGGTGAATTGAGATCAGAGAGTAGTACATAAGATTCCATTAATCAGAAAAAAAAATGTTGGTTGCTCCCTGAGAAACACCCTCCACTTTTTGCATCTTTTCATAACGCACAGTACTACTGCTGCTGCAACTGCTAGGGGAGACAGAAGAATGGCAGTCTGTGCTGGAGGCAGCAAGGGGGACGCGAGCCAGGCTGGTAGGCTGGGGCCCCGCGGAAGGTATGTGCTGCAATGTGCCATTCCTGGCAGCCCACCCAAGGAGAACGGGTGTGCTGCATAGCCAGAGGTGATGAACAGGCGAGGAGGTCTGTCAGGGAAACTTCCACCCTACTGCTGCCTATCTGCAACTCCCTCCTGACAGCGTTCAGGCTCGGGTCTCCCCCCTTCCCCTCCCTCCTTTTCCCTTAGGCTTTAGTTTTGCTTGTTAACTTCTCGTGTCAGGAGCAGGGAAAGGTAAATGGCGTGGGTAACGGGAGGGGGACAAACTGCTTCGGCAGAGTAAGACAATTGAAGGAGCTTAAAAACTTAAGTTCTTTCTCTTCACAAACCCACCACCACCACCTGGTAACGCACTTCTACATTCAGGAAAAACCCTCGTCATTCATGGTGAGGGGAAAAGCTGCTGCTAAGACCTATTGGGAAAAGTTCCTCCCCTGCTCATTACTGAAATCCACACCACTCCTCCGCTGTTAGGGGAGGAGGTTTCTGGTGCAAGCAAGGAGCGTTACATGAATTTTTGTGAAGCTGTACCTTCTCCTTCCTGGGCAGAATTTATTCCATAATGGTGTCCGAACAGTCTGTCTGAGGAAGGAATTCAGCCCAGCAGCAGTTACGTTCTGCCTTGACTTCCTCCATGTACTCAAAACAAAGGGCTATGTTTAAGACATTCCTATCGCAAACTTCAAACACTTTCAGTGGATTTCTCCGATAACCTCCTCCTCCACCACAATTTTAAGAAATGAAACACATGTGAAAACTCAGGACCTACCCCTTCAAAGCCCTGAGCACTCGCACAGGTGATTCTTGGGACACGTTCAGCGGGCTCAAAGCCCTAAAACTGCTTAAATAAGAGGCTAATAAGATCAACAAATGAAAAAAGTTAAAACGGTGAAAATGCTAAAAGAGTCCTCATCTGCATAATGGCATTAATTTTTTAAATCTCACCTTCAAGAGGACTGATTTCCTATTTTAAAACTTGGCAAGACCTGACCTTAGCAAACTTCTAAGACAGCCTCAGCCTTGCAGTGTTTGAGTTCCATGAAGTAAATGAACAACTCACAGAGGTATCAATGGACTGCATTAGCTGGCAGAACAGAACAGAAGCTGAGAAAGAAGAAAGCATTGATATGCAAAACGTGAGTTTCTAAATAAAAGTTGGGCTTGCAGATGCAGGAAGCCATTTATTCTCTCTCAGCAGCTGGGTTATTTTACAGATACTGGGCCTCAAAAGTTATGGAAACTTTGACAATTATCTTGCAATGTCTGAAGAAAAGTGAATGAAGAGCAAAACAAGGTCAAGAGCAATCCTCTTTCTAAGCCCATCTGTTAAAAATTCACTATCTAGATGAGAAGGCAGCAGCATCTGTGGAAAGTAAATGCAGTATTTCATTGCTTTCTAAGTCTTGCTAGGAAGCTATCAAAGACAGCAAGGACTTCATGTTTAAACAAGCCTGAGTAAGAGGGAGAGGGAGGAAGACGACTGTAAATAAAGAAATCCATATATAATGCAGACCACCCACCAAAATCTGCCATGGTTATCTGATTCTGAATGCTGTGATTAATGTCTCACCCGATTTTGATTTTACCTGGTGAAGTTAGGCAAAGCAAGTAATAGATGTTTCTTTCTAACAACAAAGGATGTTATTTCAGTGCTCGTAACTTAAATACATATCAGGTATATATATTGCCTAGCATCAATTAATCCTCATTACAGGTTTCCAGCTGTCCTTTTTGTTTTGCACATTTTTCCACCTCTTATACACATATAAGGGGTTACTATGTGCAAGCAAAGCCAAATTACAGATGCATGTGAGAAAAGATTGAGCAACTCAAAACATTAATTCCTGGACACCCAAATGTTCCTACACATAGATTCCATATTAATCACTGCCTTAAAAATTACTTTGATCGTGATGTTTTTATTCTGAATAATATCAACACGTTCATACATGAGTATGTTGAAATCTCACTGGAAACTTTTTGTTTATCATTTCACTATGCAGACTTTGTTTTCCGAACTTTCAGTTACTCGGTCTACAGCCTGGCAGCAGGCAAAAAAGAAAGATTTTAGGAAAGGTGTATTTAACTTAGATTACAGTGACACCTTAGATTACAGCTGTTGTCTCCAACCTGTCATCTTTAGATGTGAAGAGTGAGAAATCTGATCAGATAAGAAAGAATTAATTTTGATGGCTCCCACTCAATGGCTTAGCAGGGAGACTACCACAGATGGCCCATCTCTGCTGAGCACTTCTTACAAAATTCATTTAGGCTGAAGTAACTTCTGTAAAGCACAGGTAGTACAAAGCCTGACAAAACAAGCCTTCTCATCTGATTCCTAGAGAAGATCTCCAGTATCCCGTTGGCTGCTTACAGTGCACATTAAGTACTTGAAACTGGGCCACAGATTTAGGAGAGATAAATAACAACTTCTGACAGAAGTAATGTTAACACTTCCAAAAATATTTGACATATTGATACTGGTCTTTGCCACAAAATAAAACAATTCACTGTCACATCACCTGCAAGAAGAGACATCTAGGTTTTGGCAAATGAGCAGAGCTAAATACTCCTAACCATTCAGGACTACGGATCTAGTTTTAGCTGTCACAGACATCTGCTAAACAATGCAGAAAACCAATGAGGCCTTTCCTCTCTCCGTTATTCACTACCAAATTGCCTATTGAGGAGGAAATGGTAAACAAATTATTAACGCTTATTGGCAACCTAACTTCAATCGCAAACAGTTTACCATTTTACAGCTTAATGCAGGCACACTTAAATATCTGAAAACAGCAGTAATTGCCACATCTATTAAGAAAAATTGCAGCCCTTGCTTCCTCTGGGTAGCCAAGGGCTCAAGGAGAATGAAAAATTATTGGAGAACCAGGCTACAGCAAAAGAAAAATAACTAATGAAAAAATACAGTTTGCCTGCTCTGCACCAAGGTCAGACAGTGCTATAAATTGCTTGTGTCAGGGGAGAAACTCCCAAAGCTTTCTTCAAAGAGCCCTTGCTTTTGCAAGAAAGCTTTCTCCAGCATCTCTAATATTCCATATTCCTGAAGGTATACTATCACAAACAAATACAAGAGGACAAAGAGAGAAAGGGAGAGAGAGCGATACATGGTTCAGCACACGAAATTCACATTTTCTCTCAAAGCAGTTGGAACATAAAATTCTTGAAGTTTTCTCCAAGTTTGTAAAATTACATAGGGAGTAAGGCAGTACAAAGTGCCGCAGTAATAGTTTATATGGCAAATGTATATTTGCTGCTGTCAGTGCACTTTGGTTATAGTTTTTAAGAGCAGCAAACTAGACAAATGTGAAGGAAAGGATTAAATCCTACTGAGGAATGCTACAGTACACACTACAGTACAGCCTACTCCTCTTGCCTTAAGAATGAATATCCTTCAGGAGACTAGTTTCTGCTCAGCCTCCCACACCTTGGTTTTTGCACTCAAGCCAGCTGTGATGGGGCAGGAAAACCCTTTCACCTGCTGACAGGATGCAAGAGACTCCAGGCATGAGAAATGGGAGGAGCAGAATCAAGGGCAGACAGCAGTTGTTATTACCCAGATCTACGGTACACAGTGACCACACACTGGTTCAGGAAACTGCTGCAGCACTGAACACAGACTTTGACTCTACCACGTATCATCATTGGCCTTCCATGATAGGACCATGCACAAGAGCTAAGAAAACAGCATATAAACTTACTTGGAGTGAAAATGCTCGTAAAGCAGGAATAGGGATTAAGGCAGCCATAAAGAAAGCAGTAACATTGCTGATAGATGTGAGGGCTACACTTGCTCCTGTTCGCTTCAAACATTCACCTGTTCTGTCCTGCAAAACAAATGCCGTATCTTAAAAGTCAGGTGAAAGAAGCGATGTCCTGCAAACGAAGGGGTCATCCTACAGATACAACACAGTAACAGCAAAAAATCATTACAGTGAAATTCTAAATACAGGCGTGCCTTTGAGAGTATGCGAGAACAAACAACATACTAAGTATACTTCTCAGGAGATAAGCAGTTGACACGTGAAGTGCTCATGTTTTTTGAGGGTAGAAAACATTATCAAAGCTGATTCTAGCTTCGGAACACAAAACTAAATGGGTACTGACATTATACCAAATACCTCTGTAATTACGTAGGATGTGTTTTCTACCAGTGGAGTCACTTGGTGTTCTCATTTTTAAGAGAAAGTAAGCATGCATTAACAGCAAAGAGGCCTATCATAGCTACACATCTTGAACAAGTATGTAGTAAAATAAAATACCAACCCAAAACCCAGAGACCAGACACAGAAAATGCAGAGAAATGAAGATAAACACATGACCCTTTCCCAGCCCAAGGGGCTATGTTGAAGTGTATGGAGGTCATAGCAGAAGGAGGTTGTAGAGCCTGCATACCAAACCAGCTGGAAAGGGCACAAGGAAGACATGGCTTGTACAAACAGAAGGGGCAAATATGCGTTGCTTTTATTGTTTTCGACGTTGGATATGAAAAGTTTGGACTGAGGGTAGAAAGGTCAGTAAAAGGAAAGGATTGTATAAGTGACGACACCTTAGACTTCATAACATTAGTATGTTACACTGAAATGTCACACTTTGAAATGTCACAGTCATAAACATCAGAAAATAAAACCAGAGAAATATATACAAAATAACTAGAATTTAAGTCCATAACAAATAAATAAAGGTAACAGATTATACAAATAAAAAGAAATGTTTGTTTTCTAAGCTGTCCTCCTTCTCTTTCTTTTCACCTTAACATGCTTGTCTTCTTCCCTTAGAAGAATTCTATCATATAACTGTTAGACTCGTATTTCAGTTTGTTTCTAAATTTACACAGACTTTCTTGGAAATTCTGGGTAGAATTTGGATTGTGTAAATTAACCTTCATATCTATAATTTAAAATCTTAAGACAAAATGAGTCTAAGATACTATTAAAAAGAAAAAAATAATGTGACCATTCCAAAACATTCTAGTATCACATGTATTGCCATCATTTCCTAGTCTGACAGAAATTAGAATTTCTAGACCCTAGGAAAAGCTATTGAGAAAAAAAAGTTTGGGTTTTTTTTTTTAATCACTAGTGATTAATTTTAGATACATTTATCTTTTCCTACATGAAGCTTTTTGTTTTCCCTTCACCAAAAATCACATTTTGTCATTACCTCGAACGGAATTCTCTTATTCTGCCCTGTTTCGCTAAATGCATGTGCCAGAAGGAAAACATCATCTACACCAACTCCAAGAGCAAGAAAAGGCAAAACCTTGGGGGAGAAACAAAACAAACAAAAAACAAGAAGGTTGTTTTATGATCTGCCATGCAGCTAGCCATTAAATGGCTAATTAAAGCAACTTTTACATTACACTGTACACAAATCCAAGGGTAAAATAAAAATCAAAAGGCTGCAATAGAGCTATTAATTTTTATTCTGGAATACTGCTGAGGAACTTGCAGTACACCACTTACAGGTACAAAATTTCACCAAAAGCAGTTGAAGCTTTGTGTAGACAAAGAATACCTGGTAACAATTCAAGTTATATTCAAAATAATTTTTAGAATTCGAACACCTTGATATATTCAGATGTAAAGACAAAACCTGGAGTTTCTTATGTACAGCTGGATGCCTCGACTCGTACTGGGACAGAGAAAAAACAAATAACCCAGAATCTAGTAATTTTACGAACTACACAATACCTGCCTTTTTCTTTAATATCATTTGGCAGTGTGAGCACTTAATTTCTCACAGCATAAGCTATGAGACAGGAGAAAGGCACAAATAAAAATCTAGAGCCAAAATACTTCTGCAGCTTTTTCCCACCTCAAAGATTCAGTCGTGTTCATTTACTAACAGGGTACTTGTAATTTAATAGCAGACTTGTGTCTCCTAAATACCTGAGTTGTGGCAGCATTAAAGGAAATTCCAATCAATGAGCACAGGCCCAATCCTGCAGCCACTGAGAGTGCAACCAACAAGACTCCTGCCAGCCCCACGGCACCCTGAGACTTGGCACAGTCCCACCGCAGCATCGTTAAACAGGCGTAGGCAAGCTACAGCAACGGGGGGAGGGGGGATGGTGGAGAGAAAGAGTTGGGGGAAAAAGGCAAAATATTAGAATGGATCCTTCTTTAACCGCTATCTCTCCCCACCCAAAATACACACCCTGACAAACATCTTTAAACAGAATACACACATCAGAGATGTTACACAGAGGAACACGTGACAAGCCTGAGGCAAAAGCTTACCAAGCAGTTTTTATTTTAAATATGTCTAAAATCTCCTGGACTACTGACTGGTAACACTAAAGCAGATATTTAAGCCCCCTTCTACTACCAAAAAGAAATATTATAAATTTATTTTATTACCATTAGTAAGTAGCCACTAGCTACTCTGATAACACTGACATCAGAAAAGGACTTCAGGATGTCATCCAGGGTGGTCGTAGTAAAGGAGAGCACCTTCTGAGTAGAGTTTTGTGCAACACTTTGATGAACAACCTATGAAAAGAAAAATAAAACCTGGTGTGACTAAAGAAAAAAAATTCATTACCATCTTCTACAGCATACATCCGAGGTCAACTACTTCTGCATTAATGTTCCTGTGAAAGCCCACACCCTAAGCAGAGATTACGCTGATGCTACACAAATCTGTTCAGTAAGTATTTCTTGCAAGCTACTGATTATCAGAGAAGAGTCTGCATCCTTCAGGAGAGGTTACTGCATTTAACTTGAATCCTCTTCCCCTCACTTCACCATGGATTTGCTGCAGTACGAGCTTTGCCTTTAACCCAAGGCCAGCAATCTCTTCGGGGTGCTCCTCTTTCCTCCCGCCTGTCCATTTGCAGGGGTCAGGAGCAGCACAGCAGAGGTCAGAGCTTGGGACACAGAGGCCAGGCACTGTCACATAGCCTCCCCACTGCTGGGAGAGCAGCCCATGACTGGCTAATGTTTTCCAGACACCTTCAGAATAACCACACCAACCAAAACCTTTTAAATTCCAGCTAGCTCTTTGGTTCCTTCTCAGGCCCAGCAAAACAAAAATATCCCACACAGCAAAGAGCAAAACCTTCATGGCTTCTCATATGTTAATAACCAAGCTGCTTCTTAATTGAAGAAGAAAAATAAGTCAATTTAAAAACTGGGAGGCAATGACTCAGTTCTCATTTAAGCATCTTCCTTGAAGAAATTCTGTAAAAAGCCAAGACAGAAGGCAGTGGGTATTTGCAGGACTTTATAGTATGATATCTAAGTTATTTTCAGTTTTACCTCAACATACATCCTCTGCCAGGCTTCCAGAATTGCTGCTGCCTTATCCTCGTTCCAGTTGATATGTGAAACATATTCATACCCCTTGAAGTGCTCATACATTTGCTTAGGAGTCATTAACTGAAACATGGTTTGCAAAGCCTGGGCACTGTGACATGGAGAGAAGGGAGAAAAAGAAGCAGCATAAAATGAGCATTTTCAGGAAATTATTTTCATGACCAAGTCCCAAATGAGACCCTAACAGGAGCTTGCACGAGTTCTTGATTTTATAGGGCATATGTTTGTATTAAAATCGAACAGAGTATAATTATTCTACTGTGTATCTGCTGCAGCTGGGCTGGTCCATGCAGAATTGAGGCTAAATCTTGGTTTCACTGAATTTAATTAGAGTTTTTCCATTATTTTCAACAGGATCGGTTTCAGGAGCAAAGAATGTAGCCCTACAAATCACTTATAAAGATCCTTCTGCAAGATCTTTTAAATGCTGTTGGCAATCTGTCATTTGAAGACCTTGGTCTTTTTCATCCCTTGGAGGCAAACGCCAAATTAAACTCCTGATACCTGACAAGCTATGAGGAGTACACAATGGCAATAACTATCCATCCTGAATTTCCACAGTATAAAACTGTGTCCAAGAATTTTAGAAGCTTAAGGAACTATTTACTTTTCACTAAAAGTATATTCATTAGCTACTTGCTGAAAGACTTAGCAGTGTTTAGGGTGAATGAAAAAAGGTCAAAACCCGTATTTAAAGTTCTAGTGAAAGTTCTCTGTGTTAAATATGGAAGAACTATGCTTCATTTAGTTTAGTATGGCCTAAATTTTTCAGAACATTTCTATTTCACATTTTTTTTCCCCCACTGAAGTCCAGTGTTCCAGACTTCTTCAAGAAATCTGAAACAAAGGGATTTGTTTTATCACTCAAAACTGTATAGGGACACAAAAATAGACTTTTTTCAATACCAGTCCTCAACAAAAAGTTCAGTGGAGATGCTGAATACTAAGAGAAATTGAATGAGTGAGTACATCATCCAAATTATTTTTTCCCCTTTCTTCTTTCCTATTTCAAAACAGGATCAAAGGTGCTCAGTGCTTTAAACACTGCTCAGTGCTTTATACATACATTCTAAATAACTAAGTTGCCAGAAAAAAGCTTTCTTTCTGAGTGACATACATTATCATTCTGAGGTTAGAAGCAGGAAGCAATGACGCCTCCTTAAATTTAAACAACTGTCCAATCACTCTTTGAAATTATGTTCTCTTGAGACACGTCCTCCTAAACTGGGACTCGTAATACACATGAAAGGCAGTAGATTTTAGAATCATAGAATCACAGAATGCTTTGGTTTGGAAGGGACCTTAAAGACCATCTAGTTCCAACACCCCTGCCATGGGCAGGGACACCTTCCACTAGACCAGGTTGCTCAAAGCCTCATCCAGCCTGGCCTTGAACACTTCCAAGGATGGGGCATCCACAACTTCTCTGGGCAACCTGTTCCAGTGCCTCACCACCCTCTCCGGGAAGAACTTCTTCCTGATACCTAATCTAAACCTCCCCGCTTTCAATTTAAACCTGTTACCCCTTGTTCTGTCATACAGTCACTTGTAAAAAGTCCCCCCCAGCTTCCTTGTAGGCCCCCAATCCTCTCCCTGTGCCTAAACCCCCAAACTCTAACAAAGAAAACTGTTGAAATTTTCTTTAAACATCTGTTTACCTGATGAGTTTACCCGAACTGTTCTTGACTGTACCACCTATAATCAACTCCTCCTGCCAATGCATGTATTTCCTTGACAGTCCATAGCATCCACCACTCAAAACAAGGGCCACATCAAGAGGCTAGAAAAAGTCACAGGGAAGTAATTAATCAGTTTCATAACTTTAGACAAACTCACACCCTAATTCAACAGCCAGTGTAGTAGAATGACAGGTATTAAATACAATCTAGGAGGTCTACAAAGAGAAACGTGTTCAACAAACCAAGTCGAACAGATCAGCCGGACACTTGTTGACCAGACAGTGATTTCTCTAAAAGCCTGATGTGATTGATAAAGGGACATATAAAATTGGGGGCCTGTGTCTTCAAATTCTTCTCAAAAATCCACAAAACTGGCTCTACTTGAAGGAAGGCTTTGCTGCGTGGTGTGAGCATACTGCAGCAGCTGTATTCCAGCAGTGGCTACGATTGTGGGAGGCATCAGGTTGGCTGAAATGCCTCCTCACTGTACCCAGCCAGTAGCTGACAACTGGGCTCTCACTCTACAAGTGCAGATTAACCACTTTATCACAAAATGAGGGAACACTCAGGAGTGTGAGCTAACAGTGCATTACAGGAACACAAAAATGACATCACTCAAGAATACGAACTATATATTGCTTGGAAGAAAATGGTACCACCTTCTCTTCTCTCTGAGCTCCCCCCTAACCCTGGCCTCCCTTGAAAAGATATGCACAAGGACAAGCAAACTTACTTTGGTGGAATTTTTATTGGGAGCTGTGATTGGGCAATCGGGATCAGCAGGATTCAGGCAAGGTCGATCCATATAACCATGACCAACCTCTGCTTTATTCAGCATTTCTTCCCAGCTCTCTACTTGGTAGTTTATTTTCTTTAACTCTTCCAAGAATTCTAAGGGGTCAAAGTTGATCCATTGCAAAGGAGGCTTCCCTCTGCAAGAGAAACCAGGAGAAAGTGACACACACAAAAAAGACAAAAGAAGTGCTGAAACAAACACACTTTTAAAATTCGAATTTGCACAAATAATTGAGTTATTTCCTGTCAGAAGTAAAACCCTTTTCTGGCAAGGTTGTTTCATAAAATGTAAGGCATGCTTTAATTAGATTTGTTTATGTATTCATCTTGAAGCCTGGCTGTAATTTTAACAAAAATGCTCAGTTCTTAGAAAGTTCTTGTATAAAACGGAATATTCACAGCTTAAAAATACTTTCATTTACAAGCAAAGCAAAACAAACCATCAAGCACGTAAATAACAAAAAAGCAGCCAACTGCTGCTTCAAAGAATTGAGGGGGGAGGGGAGAGAGAAAGAAGAGAGGGGGCTGAGGAAAGAAAGCCCTTCTCATAGTATCAGATTACTTCTTGCTAGTCTAATAATCATCTTGCAAATGTAATCAATCAATATAGCTGATCTTTGTTTATCTATAACAATACTCCACTCCTTCAAATGCCCTGGCAGCTTGACTATCAACTATCAAGCTCTCCTGCTACCATGGCTGTCACCACTATCACTGTCACGTCTCCCACCCCCCACTTCTGAATCTGTGATGTTGACAGACTAGAAAGGCTTTTGGCTGCCTTATTCTGTGGTGCAAACCACACTGTATCTGCTTAACCAAGCTTAAGTCATTATTCCGAATCTCCCAACCAGAAAACACATACCCCCTTATTTCCCCATCTAAAACTGTACACTAAAGGTTAGGAGATGGCCATTGCAAATTGCTTTTACGGAGACATGCAAACCAGGACAGAAACAATAACTCAAATGCTAACTCTTGCATAATTAACAGAAAATGCCTGCACAGATTAACAATTAACTCTTTAAAGGATCCAGGGCATATAATATCACACTTGTAAACTGTGAGAAACCACCCATAAAAGATACTATATGGTTTCTTTAATGATCTCATAAGCAAAGGATTTGTTTTTTATTCCTGCGGAAGACTTGAGATTTAACTCAAGACATTTTCTTAGGAATAAAATTCCCGGTCAATCAATGTTTTTGTATTTTATGGGGGGAAAAAACCAAACAAAAGAACCCACCAGAAACAAGTTTACATTTATTAAAAAAAAAAAAGAAGGTATCAAAATCTTGAATTCAGACCTTACATTTTTTTTGCATGATAGCAGAACAGGAAAAATACCAGGATTTAAATCAATGCCTAGAAATGTTCTCTTAGAAACAGGAAAATCTTTGATGGGAAAAAAAAAATCCATGCACAATTTATGTAGACACTGAGCTTCATCTTCTATTTTTCTGTTAAACCATAATCTGAACAAACAATGGGAATGCAACTGAAAAACCACACAGAGTTATACAATTAAAATCAGTCAGGCCAGAAAGTCATAAAAAAACATGCTTACAATAGATAGGCAGTTCCTGACTGTAGCTTTGCTCCCTCCCAGAAGCAGTCCAAAGGAGTGATAATTAAGCAAGGATAAAGATATTCTATGATCTGTCAAAATCAGAAAGGAGAAAAACAGTTACACTAGAATATCATCAAAGCAGCAAAAGCTGAATCATGATAATACACAAATGTTTTAACCAAATGCCCGCTACACATACCTGGTCCATGTAACCTGCTTCTGTGATGAGTTCTCCTGATTTATAACACAAATGTTCCAATTTCCACTGTCTGTAAGAAATACAAAGAACAAATATTCTTTTCTTGCACAATCATCGAGAAGTTATGTTTAAAATGTGACAGACATCTGAAATTGCAACTCATACACACACATCGGCCTCAAGCAGCAAATCATTGAGAAAGGCAAATATTATTCAGCAGAGATATACTACATCTCACAAAAAAAGCAAAGGCCTTTCTTTTTGTAGTTGCAGACTAGACGTGTTTCAGTTAATTCTCACGTTCTCTGTAAAACTCATTAAAAATAATGGGGCCACTTTTGGATGTACAGGCTAGTCAACACGTGTTAAAGGGACAGAATACATCTATGGATAAATGAGAGTGCTTGTAACTTAAGGTATCACTCAATGACACGAGTCAGAGAGGAGCCAGCTCCAGCTCAGAGGACTAGAATATTCCCAGCTGACAAACACACACACACTCCAGAAAAGAAACCATTAGGATTTCTGCCTTCCTTTTTCAGCTGTTACAGCTTCCACTCCCATGACTTCCAATGACTTAGACACATCAGAAGCTGGGTAAAAGGTAACTGTGGCCTTGCCATTAATTCACTGAGACGTCAGTTGGATGCGCTGAGATGTGCTGGAAGACGGGCTTCATCATGTAAGTAATAAGCCTGGAGGAACCACTTTCCAGGGAGACATCTCACTAGCCCAAAGCTGGCACCTTCCTAAGGAACACCTCTTTTGTTGGAGACAGTCTAAAGGCCAACTCTATTACATCTGTGTTATTAAACGGCTATTATTCCACCCACTGCCATTTCTCCCACATCTGCACTTCCCTTTATATCCCAACAACCCGAAGGATAGTAAGTAACCTGTGCCACTGTTCAGAGTCATTATGTACCTCACAATGATGTCAGCGATTGAATTCAACGTTAATATGGAAGGTTTTTCAGCGTTAGGAATCCCAAATGTAAGGTTCTGTGTTTAAGAGCACAGACATCCCTCTTCTACCGAGACACGTGCTGATACTGTGGCACTGCTCACAGGGGTACACTCTCAGAATCTCTTCCAACCGCTTACCCCATCTGATATGTTCAAAGCCAACTTGTAATTGTGATCATGCCATAACATCAAGTGTCAGAAACCAGCGGCATTCAAATCGAAACACGGTTAAGGCAACACAGAGGTGGGCTCAGCCCCACTTTTTAGCAGTTACAGATGAGCAAGAGAACTCTTGCTCTCAGAACCCTTACCTGTTGTACATATAGACATGTACTCTGCTGGCCTGGAGCGCAGACTCAAGGTGCTGTCGGAGTGCTTCTGTTGTCAGTACATTAGCACCATCTTCCTGTGGAGTCTGGATCATGAGCTGGGGGTTAAACATGGCCTCTTCTCCAATCTTCTGCCGTGTGTAATTTAACTCCCGACTCACTCGTCCACCAACTGATGGATAAATATCAACAGCTCTGTATTAGCCAGTGACTGCTTATTCTGGATTCACTTGATGAGCACTCTATAGCCAGAAAAACTTGTCCAAGTGATTATTCTGTCTCAAACTGATCACAGTGTAATTCTAAAACTAGTTAATAACTGTATTTTAGTAACACTGCAACAAAAAAACATATCCCCCATTAGAATACCATTGCCTCTAGTGCACTAAAACATTGAGGAGTAAATTGGAGTCTCAAACAGTTTTTTCTACATTATAACCAACATCCCATATGTAAAAATTTTAAAAAGAATGAAAAAAAGAAAAACCTTTTCCCTGCAGACCAGACCGAATACTACGTTACAATTTCTTACACTTGTATAAACAGTCTGCTCCAATAGCACATTTCAAGATAAATGGCTTTAATTTACACTCTTATCCTAAATAATTTGGCAAAGGCAGAAGGAGAATGTTTCTCTTCAGTTAGAAAAAAGGGAGGAGGGAAAAAGTGAGTGCGAGTACTTCTTTCAGCCTTAAGGTAAAAAGAAAAAATGGCGAGTTCACATGAAGAGATGCAGTTCTGAGTGTAGCAGACAGGACCATCCACAGCTGACTTACCCCAGTGGCCCCAGTACCTGCATAACATGCTGCAGTGCAGATCATTCATGCACAACATCTGGTTTTAAACCCACATGAGCCAAACAGCGCGTTCCGTATTAAAACAGGGGCTGGGGGGGAGGGAGGAAAGAAAAAGGGAGAAGGAGACTGCAAAGCCGACAGGCTCTAGAGGGAGCCATATTCAATTTGCCTTGCCAGAAAATATTACGTAAGAATGGAAAATTATCTCCCCTCTTACAAAAAAGCACTCAGCTCTAGTTCATATGCTTTCTGTAACCTCCCCCGTCGTCTCTCCAGCAAACGCATGTGGGAGGCGGGGTCAGTTAATTCAGCCCATTCAGCTGAATGGAGACCACAACCAGATGAGGAGGACAAGAATACCACCAACATGTTGTTTCCATCCCTTACAATTTATTACCTTTACTGCTCTGCTAAGCCCAAGCTACAGACCTGGTCTAATTTGTTACATTTTTTTTCAGTCCTAGGCAGCTTGGCACCGCTGATCTGAATTACTGCCAAAATTCAGTGCTGCCACAGTGTGAAGAGAAATTAGACGTGTACATCTATCTTCTCCTAGGCCACATAACGGAAGACTGATCTGTAACCACTTGGCAGCGTGGAAGATGATATTCCCAAGCCTGAGCAGGGACATACTTTTTCAATCACTTGGGCCCTCAACCCACCTGTAACCCTCCCGAGGCTAAAAGGACCACCAGGCAAGAAGCTGAGCCCCTGCCTGGATAAAGCTGTCAGAATGAGACCCTCAGTTCTTAAACCATACGGTCACTCTGGCGCGAAGCATTGCCTAATTTCTAGTTCAGTCATTCTTTGAAGAAGTAAGTGTTTAGACAACACACTGCATTTTTTCAGCCAGTCGCCTGTGGCATTACCACCTTCACACCCAGTAACAGTGACCAGCTCACAGTAAGAAAAAAGATAAAAATCAAAGCACAACTTCCTTACCTACAGACCCTGTAGTAACTTCTTAACGCCCCTCTTACTGCAGTAAGAGACTGCACTGAGACTGGATATGCATGGTAACAAAATGCTACTGTTCATTTTTACCAAGAATTAAACACTAAAAACACTTTCACTCGTCAGGCTCACGCTCACTGCCAACTATCTCCACCAACCGGTAGCCTATGATAAGTTAATAAATTTTGCTTCATCATACAGGAATAAGTAGTGGGGATAAGGGAGTTATCCTAATGTCCTGGAAACAGACCTTCTTTTGCAGTCCTTTACACTGCAAGTGCTTCCAAAGACAAAATGTCCCTCTCTCTCTTTTGTGTCTCCATGCCAGCCAAGACAATGAAGCCCCAATCTTATGAGGACTGTGGAGTCTACCATAAACTTCTACTCCCGGTACTATATTCTCTCCCATTCCACCCACACTTTACTTTTGAATTTAACCAGGACTTGAACCAACAAATCACACTGCACACAAGACAAAATTTCCTATCTCTGCTGAAAGTGACCAACTGTTTACTATCAACAGAAATGATTGCTTCCTAATCAAGGTTCTGTCAAACCACATTAACTTCACCGAACAAGGCAGATTTAGCTAATCAAAACTGCATCACACAAGTCAGTCATCAGAACAGAGGCTGTTTTTTTTTTCTCTCTTAACATTCAAAACAGGGATAGCAAAACCACCCAAGAAGGCAGGCGCACGTTCCAGAATCCAGAAGCAGCTCCACTTTGCATTCTTCTTAAGGCATTACACCATTTAATTGTTTCTTTGATGGGTCCATTACATACATTTCTTCAGCCAAACAGCATAAAGATAACTCCACGGGGAAATGTAGATACTTTACACCATGTTAACACCCAGATACAAAGAAATTATAAACATAAATTGCAGAGGAAACTCTGACGGCCAAATAGATCGGCACATTGTCTCACCACTGGTGGTAACACACTTCAGCAGTTCGTACACTACCCTTCCAGCAGTGTCATCAGCTCACGAGATAGTATACCATCTGTACAATTTAGCTAACAAAATAGGAAAAAAAAAAATCACAACATAGTAATAACATCACTGTCCAGGTACCATTTCTCAATATATCAGTTTCTAATTCTCAAGAATGTGTCTGAAGACCAGCGCTCAACATGAGACAAGTTTTACTGACAGCATTTTCGTTGCTGAGTATCAGTTCTTGTGAAAAACAGGGTTTTTACCAGAGAACAGGGGAGCGTCTTTCCCTTCCCCCATCCCCGACACCCACAGGCTTCCCTCCTAGCTCTTGGCCAGAACGCATGAACACTGCCTTGAGCACGCCAGCATCCCCTACCAGGAAACACACTGCTGCTCCTCCTCCTGAACTTCCCACCAACCTGAACAGAAGCTGGTCAAGGTACTAAATTCTCTGCCCGCCTGAAGAGAGCAGTAATTGTCAGTATGGACACCAGGTTGATGAGGACCACCGTGCCTCCCTCCCCCAAAAGCAATGAACAGCTGTCAGGTGGTAATGAGTTTTAGTCATCCTTAACTTGAGGCAGACCTGAACCCATGACCTATAGGTGAAAGGCTCTAGATCCCATTACCAAGCACTGGGGTCACAGTCCCAGCGTTTCAGTCATCACACATTAAAATGCTTCGGTGCATCTTAAGTGAGAAGCACCCAGAAAAACAGAACTGCTTGCCTCTAGCGTACATTTGCACAACACTAATGCAACCTCCAATGACAGCAGAGTGAAACCATACTTGTTTTCATTGGCACGATTTCTGACAGATTTCCTCCCGCTGACTTACTAACAATCCTGAAGTTACTGGGTCATTCAGTTCATGTGCTCACTTCCACCGCAAATGCCACTCTCCTACCATCACCATTCTCACAATTAGCATTCGTAATTTACACAGCATTACATTAACACGCTTATAAAGAACTCTGGCAAACAGTACCAGGAACTGCAGTTCATTCCACACTGAGTAACCTCAGGACTAAGTTTGACCTCTGTTACACTAAGAGAGCGATCCTAAATCAAGCAATGAGTGATGGCCAAAAATCACTGCTTGTTAATTTACTGTCTGGTTGCTCAAAAGGCATGAAATATTTCCTTTTCAGAGTATCTTAAATGTTCTATTTCAGGTTACTGGAATTGCATCATACAGCCTCAGATTTTGTTACTTTTTTCATACATGCACACTACCTCTATTACCCATTCGATAGTTAAACTTGTGCACAACTGTGCAACAAGTAGCTTAGTAGAGAGCAAGCGCTCTCTAAAAAAGAGCGTTCCTGAGAGCCAAACACTTGGGATAAAAATGTTTGCCTACCACTGTGGAGGACAGACTCTGAGAAACCAAAGCCCAGATTTCCAGAAATACCTACTGGGCTAGGAGACTAAGTTCTGTGACAAGCTGGAGGTTTGTGAACGGAGCAAAATTTTCTGGCAAATCTCTCTGAAGACTCTGGGCCTTAAGGTGTTTCTACTTAATCACTTGCAGGGGGACTGACACACTTCTGTTTTTTTTGAGCAACCCCACAATTTTAATTCTTCTAGGACTGTAGATGTGTAGCATTAGAGCAACCCAGCCCAACCTTTTCCCAGTGACAACGCAAAGCAATAAAACTGTGTGTTTAACAGCTACGGACACCTCACTCAATGTTTTCATTTCATACCTCCAAAAGATGCTGGTCCTTTGTTAGTTCATCAGTCACGCAGACTAGTACCCCTTACAACGCTTACACTGCAACCTGAGCGACAGCCACTCACGCAACCTCTGCAATTTGCAATACCTGTTATCACCACAACAGGAACCAAATAGAAAATAAAACACCTTCATGACTCAGTAACCATATAAAAAGAAAAGACTGAGAATACTATCCCTGTGTGTTCACCTGAGACTCTCCACCTTTACCTACCAACCAACCCAAAAAGCAGCGGTGTGCAGAAAAAGACATGAACAGCCCAGACTTGCAAGGAGACTGGACAGCCTCCAGCTATGCCATGTGCTCCCGACTCTGGCCAAGTGCTGGGGAAAGCTGCAGGGGCCTTGCCTTCCCACTCTTCAGCACCTTCCCCCTGCTGGGATGGGAACCAGGAAAAGTCACTGTCTTTTTACCCCTCTCCCTGGCATCCTACCTCACCTATCTCCCTCAACTTTTACTGCTGTTAAGGGCTTTCTTCTACTCTGCTACCTCACACAGTGCCTCGTTGTGCTGTTCCCGTGTGCATCTCTACTACACACATATACAGATGTTACCCAAAACCCACAAAAAGAAACCGGTTTCAGTCCATTACGATGGCACGCAGAATAGGCTGGCCAGCCACAGCTTTGCCTCCCTGTCCTACCTGTGTACCAGGACTGGAAATGTTCTCACCTGCCACACAGCAGAAGGCAGTACCTAATGACACCAATGACAACTTCCTTTTTACTGATAAGGGAGCACAGACCTTATGAGAATAAAACCCAGCAGCCAAGTACTACTCTCACAAGACCAAAACCTCCTGTAAAGAAACCGAGATAAAGAGCTGAAGCTCTCTGGCAGATATGAAGACTGGGCACAGAAAAATAATGGCCTTTTGATTTAAAGCTTCCTGTTGCCCTCTAGGGAGTTCTGTCTTCGCCTTCTCTCAGATGTTGGAGCTTGTCTGTGCTGCTCTTTGTCAGCAACAGAATATAGTTTTTCTGCACACAGACAGTATTAGTTAGCATCCTGACAGAAGAGCATGGAAGACAGCACCTTCCTCAGAATTATCATTCTCTAGGCCTGACTGGCAGAGTGCGGGGGTGAAACTATTCGCTGGGAGAAAGTGCTAAACACTCCCATTAAAATTTAATTTTAGTCAGTATGAGAAATAGGAGTGTTCGGCATGTCCACTTCTTTAAACTTTGAAAACGCTGTCTACTTGTAGAGTCAGAACTGCTGTTGGTTTACACGCTCAATCTCTGAATTTTTTAGCTACTGATTGCAAGACATTATCATGTATTTGATGTGTCTAATATTCTAACAATGCTAAGGATGGCACTCATAAGATCACTAAAAAGTTCTTGACACCGGCAATGATTTTTTCCTGCTTGTTTATTTCTTTATTTATTTGTTTAAACTTGCAAAATAAAGACTTCACGGGGAGTGACTGAAGTCAAGTTACACCAAAAAAAAAAAAAAAATCCGTTGAGAAATGATGAGCTTACAACAGCTAGAACACAGTGGTAAGCAATCAGCGTCTTAAAGAGATTACATGGTCGTTCAACGGCCTGTGTAACAGCTCAATGAAAAATTATCATCTTTATCATGTAATTAGACATGATCTATGCCAGCACTGGACAACAGGCAGTCAGAAATTCCATGCTGTGTCTAGGTTTTCTCGGACGGCATTTACTCTGCTGAACACACGTATCCGCTGCTGTATGGCTCACATGGAATAGCGACACTAGGGTCTGCCCAGGTTAAGACAGCCTGCGCCCCACCACCTCCCTTCCCAACATCCAGGTGGATGTTCTACACTTCTCAGTCTCCCCCATTATAATGCCCAACAAAGTACACTGTCTGGAGTATCATCACAACCCGATGTGCAGTTCTATCCGACTTCAATCTCTCTTTAGCACCACTGACTTCTAAGAAAATCTAGAAGCAATGTGACCATCTCAACCATTTGTCACAGGGATAACTAGGTAACACCAGATTCTTTGTTTTTTGCTTAAAAAAAAAGAAAAAGGCAAAAGGAAAGATAAAAGACTGTGGCCTACAAATGCAAAAAAGTTACTAAAAAAAACCCCCAAACAACAAAGTACTTCAGAAGGCTGCTTTTTATCTCCCAAGCCATCATACGATACTAGTTAAGTTACTCCTCACACATGCTGGGGATGACTCCAGTGCTGCTGTTACAAATTTCATTAACGCTGACATGATTATGAATAGCAAAAATAAAAACACACATCAAAGATGGCCTTTCATTCTGTCACAGTTTGACAAAGTTTAGAGCTGTGACAAGGACACAAAGCTGCCTGCACACTCAGGAAGACAGCCCAACAACAGCTCCCTCTGCTTGTAGTGGGAAACCTTCCCTGCAATTTTGGGAGCTAAACCCCTTTTTTCTAAAAATGAAAAAAAAGCTGATTTACATGCATGGATCTGTATTGCCCAAAAGCAGAAAAATGTTATTTCTGATTGGGAAGAATAGACAGATTGTTTAAAAAAAAAAAAAAAAAGGACATTTTTTGATACATTTCTTGCTTGGTGCCCCTCTGGGCTGAGAAACTGGAAAAATGCACAAAAAGAAGTTCAAACCAAAATGAACAAATGGAACAGTACAAGCTGGGGGGAAAAACAAACCAAAAAAACCCAACAATAAAAACACCACCCAAAAAAACCCACAAAACAAGCCAAAAAAACCAAAACATGCAAGCAGCTTTGAAATGTACAATGATACACAAAACTGGTACATGCAATTCAAACTTTCCAATTTCCAATTAAACACAAAACGCAGTAGCTGCTTATTGAGCTGCGCTACATGTCCTTGGTAACAGGATATGAGCTGTTCACCTCTGGGTCACTGGTTCTAATCCAGCCAGGAACAATAGTGACCACAAGTTGTTTACCATCTGACAGCTGTTTGCTAGCTTATGTGAAATGAGTTGGTGGTCCCAGTCCATTTCCTGGTGGGCAGGTGTCCATATTATAGAAAACCACCATCACAATTGGCATCCTTGTTGACCATCTCAACAAAGAGACTGAGGAATGAATGGGCATGGAGAGCGAACTATCCTTTCTTCCAAAGACGTGGTCCCTTCAGGTCAGAACTAAGCCACAGCTTTTGGTGGAGAAGCCCAACTATTGAATTTTCTGGCTGAAGTAGCAAAGGAATAAAGGCCTCTGCACTCTCTTTTTTTGTTAGGAATCAAGGAGAGGGCCTAGAGTGAGGATGGGCAGCTAATACTGACTGTTGCAACTCTCCAGCAGTTTATAGTCATGTAAGAGTTTATACCTGCTGAGGTATAAACCTGCTGAGGCTGAATTTCTATTTTTGGGTAACTTGAAAAAACATTTGAGCACACTTTCTAACAGGCCAGAATCCTCGAATGTATGTGAGAGTGACTAAGTTTCCAGGAGTTCTGCTGGGAAGGGTACGTAAGGGGCTTCAAGGTCTAAACCCACGGATTTCAAAACAGCTGAATATAATTGTTTTAAGTTACTTTAACTTGAATAAGCACTTCTGCTGGGTAGTATGTTAAAAACAATTTGCTGTGTTGTTCCACAGCAGTCTGCTTTCCTCTAGGCCCAACTTTTCATTTAACCTCTCAGTGCCCTTTCCTCAAATATGTAATTGTTTTCCTGTGTGGTTAAAAGCAGCATTTTTAAGCCTTTTCATCTGCACTCTTGGGATAGCACAAATTTCATGTGTACATGGAGTAGCACAAAATTTGAATGCAATTTTTTTTAGGGGAGCAGCAAACAGCAATAAAAAACAACTCTTTGTCCAGAACCTTTTTAGGGGATACCAAAGTAGTGCTTTCAGGAGATGGTAAAACCAATGTACAGAAAAATGAAAGGAATGAACATGTTATGAAACAGGGTACAGTTTCTTTCAAGTATTCCCTACCAGCTGCTTGCTGTACCATCTGTTGTTGCCTAAGCAGCTTCCTTCTGAATGGCTTTGCACTGAAGCAGAACTGCTCTCGCTGTTGGACACAATCAGGTCAGGTCAGCACTCCCCCCAGCACCGAACCTGCTGCCTGTCACAGCTCCCCCCACCTCGGTATTTCTTACTGGCCACCAGCTCCCGAGACAGTGCTGCATCTGTCAGGAGGCCCATTTTTCATAGTTTGCTCGCCGTTCACACCCAGCAGTAACGAGCGCATTTCATTTTGCGCGGGATGCAATCGGAGATTCCCATCAGATACTCCGAAAGCATGACCATATGGCCAAGTTTATTGGGAAGCAGAAAGGGCTGTGGAGGAGAGCTAATGCGATGACCAGCACACCCCCAGCACAACCTTTGTTCTCTGCTGCTGGCTACCCCAATCACGCAGGCAATCCCGCTTCGCTCCCTGGCCCACCCGATACGGCAACGGGCAGTTCTCCCTCTGGATGAGACGTATCCGTGGCAGGCACATGGGTGGTTTTACGAGGCCACGTCGTCCCTTGGCACCACCTCACGCCC
>NW_010243057.1:8098-44920 GCF_000690775.1 Eurypyga helias | reverse complement strand
AAATAGTTCTTATCTCAATTCATGATCTTCCTTTTTTTTTCCTCTAATTCTCCTCCTCCACTGGAGGCAGGGGGGGAGGTGACCAAGCAGCTGTGCTGTACTTCATTGCTAGATGAGGTTAATCCACGACAATTCGCCACAAAGTTCAGTGTTTAGAACAGAACCACTCCAGAGACAGGGAGCACACAGCATCCCAGGCAAAATACTACCCTTGTGCTTAAGCTTGAAGACACAGTTTCACTTTAGGTCATCATAAAAAGGCTGCTAAAGGTTTCAAAAGGACATAAAAGTTCTCCCTGGAGCTTGCAGACTGCAAGGTTCTGGTACAAGGCACCCAGTACTTGCACTGGATTTTCTCTCTGCAGAAGATCTATTAAAGACAGGCTCAGTATGAAGGCGACTACTCAAAGGCATTGCTTTACCAGGTAGGAATATCTTCATTTAAGGACTCCCAGCTTTCAAAACTTCAGAGTTCATAGAAAATCAAAAAATGCGTTAGATCCCACAGTTCAGCTGTTTCTTATTCAAAAGCACATAGGGATTTTTTCAGGCTAATCCAGTGACTTTGATTTACTTTCACAGACTTCCTAAAGAACCTTTTTTTTAGAAAAGAGGAGGGGAGTCAAACAAGGTAATTCTTTTATACCAGGGAAGCTGCTGCAGGATGGAGTCCCTCAGTAATGTGTTTGGCTGATTGTGTTCTTTGCATGTTATAAAATGTGATGCTGATGAGAGTTTTAAACAGCTTGAAATACATTGGTACATATATCCAAAATAGCAGCAAAGTATTAAATGAATTATGGCTCCAGGGTCCCACTGAAATTCAGAGGCAAAACCTGAGACTGATAACACTCCCCAACTCCTGCTGAGAAGCATTATCTATAATTATGCCATTTTTCAGGTGGGCAGCATCCAGACACTCCTTATGTGGCCAGTGTCCAAGGTCTCCCAGGCTCTCATTCTCCCTCTGAGGAACATTCCCTCATTCCTCAGCCTGCCTCTAAGGACCCTGCAGAGGCTCTACAAGGTAACACACCTCGCTGCCCTGGTCTGAAGTCCATCCAGGGAATTGTAGCTTTGATAATGTAATTATGCTTCAGGTAGGCAATAAAAAGTATTGTGGCCTGGACCTTGATAAAGCTGTAGCCCAAAGGTCCTTTCTATTTTTAGCTGGATTTTTCAGAGAAAACCAACCCCTCCTTCATTATTTGTGCCTGACATTGTGCACTGCACTGGAAAGAAAGGGAAGAGTTAGAGCTGGGATGTGCCGTGCTGGTTGCTGGGCCAGACTGGAACTATGGCAGTCTCTGATTTCACACAGCCCACTCAGTCTTTGGTCAGCTGGACGATGACAGAGTATGTGTTGTGACTCTCCTGGGCCAGTGGGCTGATTCCAACCCTATCCCTTCCGGATACCAAATCCCACCTGAGTGAAGTCAATACTCACCCTTCCCTGGGGATTCCTGGCAGCCTTGGTTCCCAGGCAGGAGAGATGAAGGCAATGGTGGGGGCAGAGGGGGAGCAGGAGGGGCCTGGGAACCTGGTGGGGTACTCTCCTGGCTGAAGATGGACAGGAGAGGCAACTGCTTCTCCTTGATAGAGCTGGAAGCTGATCCTGGCTTGGGCTTGAGAGGTGGAGGTGTTCTCTTCTGCTGTGGCAGGGCGGATGGCTGCAAGACAGCAAAACCATTTCACCCAGTCATTCTCTGCATTACTGTGCTCTGTCCTGACACTGCTGTTATAAATCATCCCTAGGGCAGCAGCTCAACCCTAGAAGCAAGATCTGTGTGAACAGGGATACCGGGACCTTTAAATCAGCACCTGATCTACAAACAGATGAAGATTGAGAAAACCCAGATGCAGAGAACCAAGTATTTGAGA
The DNA here is from genome assembly GCF_000690775.1 of Eurypyga helias. Lineage (NCBI taxonomy): Eukaryota > Metazoa > Chordata > Aves > Eurypygiformes > Eurypygidae > Eurypyga > Eurypyga helias. The sequence goes on along the minus strand of NW_010243057.1, from coordinate 43,039 downwards.
CTGAAGCCTCCAGTTGGGAAGGGGAAAAAAAAGACATCAATAGGCCAAGACCTTGGTGCCAAACGTTAGGAACATGAGTTTCTTGTTTCCAGATCAGCCTTAAACATACCACAATAGGCCTTGCTGCTCCACAGCCTTTTCTTTGGGACCCCTAGTGCCTTTTCAGACTGGAACCCAGTCTAGGATGGGCAGCATCATGGTATGAGCTCACAGCTATCTAGTAATCCAGCAAGAAAACACCTGGCTGCTACTGCACTACCAGGTAGCTCCCAACCTGTTGGAGATGGGATATATAGGCCCTGTCTGCTGAGCTCTTAGTGACCAGAGAGCAAAGAACTCACTGATTTGGGAGATGGGTGGTTCATCATTCCCAGCTTGGCCAGAGCCTCGTTTTTGGGGTCGTTCTTCTTCATAAATGGCTTGGACACCCTCCTGCAAGGAAGTGGGGAACACAGTTACAGGGGCTGCAGAGGGTCTGTGGCCACAATGGAGCCATGTGGCAGTGCTGGGATACAGTCCCACTCATGTTCCTGCCCACCTGCGTGGATCCCACTCTCACCTGACAGGCTCTATAGGCTGGGGCTCAGGGGCTGGCCTGCTCTGGTACATTTTGATGATGTTGCGGATCTCCCGGCTGGGTTCAGGCCGCGGCTCAGGGCCCGAAGGCTTCACTACAGGTGGCTCCTTCTTTGCTTTTGGTGTCTGCTTTTCTGGGTTTGGCTCAGGAGGTGGCAAAGGGGGAGCAGGAGCTATTAGGGATGACATCTTTAACCAACAGACCAGCAAAAGACACAGGAGGAATCCCTTTATCTCATTTGAAGCTCCCTCTCCTTCACTACTGGGCTGACTGGCCATGGCCTTCCATTCCTTTCCTTTGGGATCCTACTTCCCAAAGCTCAGGCCTTTCTCTCTGCCCTCTGCTTTCAAGATGCAAAATCCCAGAAGATCCAGATCCTTTTGTCCTCTGGCTATATCCTGGTCTGATGCTCCTGGAAAGTTCCCCTTTGTCAGCCTGCCTGGGTCTCCACTGCACATTTTCTTACCTGCCTCTGTTTTAGGGCTGGACTTCTCTTCTTTCCTGTTGTCCCCACCCTCTTCTTTCTCTTCCTCCTGGTTTGGCTGGGGATTTGCTGGAGGGGTCCAGGTTTTAGAAGGAGGCCTGACTTTCTTCACTTGGATTCGTTGTTCTCCTGCATAGAAAGGAGGACCTGAGCTAGTTAAACCCACAGCCAAAACCTACCTCTAATGGCACGGTTCCCACCCTTGCATCAGTCAGCAGAACTCTAGAGGCAAAGGAGAGTGTTGCAGTCACAAGCCCAAAGATTTCTAGAAAAATGGCAATCCTATGCCTCACAACATGAATTTAGCCAGCTGAGCAGGCACCCAAAAATCCTGCTACACACAGCACCAGCAGCTCCCTCAGGGATTAGCTGGATTCCAGACAGGGAGACAAGAACACTTTGTTATGCCAGGGAGGCTGCAGAACAAGGTGTTATGAGGAGTGAAATTCCCAGAGTGGTAGATGCTTACCCATCTTCTGAAAATATTCTCTCTTTTGCTGGAAGGTTTCCCGAGGATAGTCACCATCTTCACTGTTAAAGAACTGGTCCTCTGTGTAGTCATAAACCTGCAAGCAGTTCACAACATGGTTAGTTAGCACTAGCCAGCATTTACCACAGTGGCCTTAAGTTCAGAGGTGATCTTCCCTTGCCAGGTTCTAATCTAGAATGTCTCCCCGTCTGGGAGTGTCCCAAGCGGTCAGTCTCTGACCAAAGGAATTGCTAAGTAAGTCCAGGGAAGGAGGAGTATGTTAGAGGCCCAAGACAGCTTGTCCAAGATAAAGAATTCAGTGATGAATTTTCCTATGGTAAAACTCAGGTCAGCTAGGAATTAATTGGCCAACACTGCAGCCAAAACTTCACAGAACTAATGCCACCAAGGTTTGATCCTGTGTCTTAAAGACTGAGCAAGAAGACTTTGAAAGTCCTCAGTGCCATAGGTCAGCACAGCTCCGCGCTCTCCTCTCTGCCAAACCACTGCCATACAGGAAGGGAAGTAGAGCAAATGCAAATCATGAAATTCAAATCAAATTCACCATTACTGTTTGTTTCTCATACCAGTTCTTCTGCCTTAGCTGGTGGTTCTGGAGCCTTTGAGGATGGTGCAGCATTCTGGCTGCTGGGAGGCTTCTTGAGTTTTGGGGAAGTGGCTGGGGCTGGGCCTTGGACTTGTTGTGGACTTAAGATTCTTGGCCTTGAGTTCTCAAGAGACTGTTGCCACCGCTGCTGTTGCTGAGAAATGCTCATTGCTTGAAGGGTCATCTGCTGGGCCTGAAGGAAGGAATTGCAATGTCCGTGAGCTCTAGGCTACACAAAACCACCAGCCAATAGTCAGGCTGTCCCATTCTTTCACTGGTATTCCAGAATATCTACCATTGCAAATTTCCTGGTGTTGTGGACAAGGCATGCCCAGGGAGTCTGCTCCCACCTGGCCAAGAGTGCAGAACTCCTAACAACACCTCAAAGATTCAGCTATCAGTGAGATAGTCTGGGACCTCCATGCACTCACAAGGCTTTGTACAGAAAGCAGAACACTGCAGATCTGCATCTGTAGCAAATCTCAACTCAAAACCACATTAGAATTATAGCTGAGGCCTCTTGGGGCTTCTTGTCCCTGCTACTCACTCACTTATGGTGCCTCAGTGTCCCCATCCCATGTACACAAAGTGGCAAAAGGGGCTTCCCAGTTTTGCGGTCTTAAATAATCCCAACTTTATATACCTAAGCCCCAGAACATGAACACAGAGTGTTACAGAGAAGGCCTAATGTAGGAAGGGAGCGTGGCTAACCTCTTCATAACACATACACCACTGTGTCATTCTTCCCTGGTTCCTGAGCCCCTCCCAGCCAGTCCCTTCCACTCACCATGAGCATGGCTTGCTGGTTGATAAAGGCTTGTTGCTGTGCTGCTAACTGGTTGGGATCTACAGCTGGAGCCACAGGCTGGGGCATAACCATGGCTGTGGAAGACACAGACGCCCACAGGCAATCATTCCCCACAGTGCCCGAGCATCAGCCCAGAACCGAGTGTTGACTGTGCACCCCACCCAACATTCAAAGCACAGGCTCCATGATGACACCCACCCTTCCATCCTCCTCCCCTGTGCAGTTACTGACACACTGTGTTATCACCTGGCATAGGTGTGATCCCACCAGCTGCTGGCATCATAGGCATGGCTGCTGGCATCCCTATCACCGAACTCATGGGCTGGTAAACTGGTGCTTGCGTCATTCCAGAGAAGCCTAGAGGCAAAAGGTCACACACACAGTGCTTCTGGGGAATCGCAGGTCAGAAAACCCTAATCAGTCCTGCAGAACACATCACATAGGCTCAGCATCTCTGGTTCTCTCCACATGCACCAACCACAGGGAGGTGTGGGAATAGTTTATCTCTTCACACACAGCAGGACACAGCAAACCTCAGGTGGAAAAAGGAAACAAGCAAACTGTGTGGCCTACCAGACTTTACAATAGCAGGATCCAGACCTTGCTTCTGCAGTGTAGCTTAGGACACTGCTATCCTTCATGCCTAAGCATATAAATAACTCCTGCCTATGTCTGACTACAGAGAAGGGCTTCTCTTAAGGGCTGGGCAAAGATCTCTGGGACTGCCAGATCCTTATTGATCTCTTTGCAGCTAGTAGCAAGGGTGAATGAACAACGAGCCCAGGCCTGGGTAGCACTGTGTACCATGTGAAATCATTCTTCTGCTCTCAGCAGTCAAGTCCCACATGAGGCCACAAACCAGAAATCCTACTGAAGGCAAAGCCAGCAAAGCAAGGGGCATGGAGATCAGTCTCAGCTAGGAGTGAGCACACAACACAGCTCGACTGAATCATGATGTCCTCACCAGTGAGAATGGCCCAGGGATGCCATGGAGAGATCTTCACATCCCTCACTGATGTAAGTAGCCACATGAGTGACAAACTGGACTCAAGCCAGTGATCTGTAATAGGACTTGTCATGCCCCTGAGCCTCTACGATAGCAAAAAATAGCCCCAGTCTCAGTAATGATCTGAACAGGACATTCCCACCTTTCAGAAACATCTGGGTGTGTTCCTACACAGGCAGATTTCTCAGTGCCATTAATATAATGGGTTTTTACTCCACTCTACTGAAAATACCCAAGCCTTAGCTCCACAAAAATAAGAAAAAGTAAAGAAACCAAACACACAAACCAGAACCTCTACAGGGTTCAGACTTACTAACCCAAGGAATAGCTAGAGACGATGGGAAAGTCTGTAAGGAAGCAATAAGAAAAATTAGAACCCTCCCCTGAGAAAGGCAGCAACTATTTTGTGAAAGCACGAGGGGAATAGAAGGTGGATGCAGGACTTAGGAGTATTGGCTTAGGGAAGAGGTGTCTTGGGTCAGAAGCAAGCTACCTGCTGCTTTGACCCCAAGACCAGCTCAAGAGAGAAATTAAAAGCAGAACAAAGGTGGTCCCATTACCGAGCACCTTCCCCAAAACATCTGTCTCCCAGCACCTGGGAATGAGGAGTGCAACTTCTGATGACCTACGCTGAAGATTAATGCTCTTTCATGTATCAGTTGAGCCCATGCAATATTCAGCATTATAAAGGACTCCCTGACTTGTGCTCACTGAAGTTGTGTAGCCCCACAGGTGTTCCCAGCTGTCCCCATCTTCTTACAGACCTGTAGAAGGAAAGATTCCTCTCTGTGTGGGTCCAATCTTCCCTCCTCCTTTCATGCGTCCAGTCAGACTCTCCCTGTTCTCCATATCCTGCATCAAGAAAAAACAGTTACTGAGCTGAGAGAGAGAGACTTTGCTGGAAGAGAGACATCCACAGGCATATCTGAGCTGGGCAGCGGCAGAGTGAATAGGTAGAGGCATGCTTGAGGGAGTCACAGGGACAGGAGAGCTGCAGACTAAAAAAAGAGGGAACTTCAGGGGACTTACTGGTACTCGGGAGCCTTGATGCAGCACAGTGCTGAAGAGATCATCCACGTAGTGATCCAAGCCTACAGGGTTCCTTAGGTCATCCCCAAATCTTTGATCTAAGAGCAGAGAGAAGTCTGGTGACAGGGCAGGTAAGGTGGTGCATTCCTCTGTCTCAAGTCCCTGTTAGACAGTCGCTTTGGGGGAGTGGAGCCCTTCCTTGCTCTACGTCGAGAAGAATCACCTGTCTCCCCCTCTGCTCTGTTGCCCAGCTGGGGCCCGGCTGGTGCCATCCACAGTCCTGGGCCAGAGCTTACCTGAATAGAGATCACTGAACTCTGGAGGCAGGCTGAGCGGTGGGAAGGTAGGGGCCCGGATGCCTGGAGCAGGAGGGATCCTGTTGAAGAGGAAAATGAGATGAGAACAGCACAGAGTGCTGAGGGAAAGACACTGGGTGACAGGGCCGTAGGTGGTGGGACAGGAGGCTGAGATGACTCACAGGTCCAGGTCAGAGTTCTGGAGGAAGCTCCTGTCCCTTTCAGAAGTGAGGGGGTACTCGGCTGAAGACTGAGAGGGGCTGCTGGCGTTGCTGGCCTCCTCCATCTCTCCAATGAGGTCCAGCACAAAGTCACAGCCCAGCAGGTCCTGCCATGTGTTGCCCGTAAACATGGAGACAGACCACCCTCGAGACTTCTTATCACAGCCCCTGGTAACAGGGAAAGGAAGGAGAGAAAAGGTGTCCAGGTAGGCAGGGGAAAGGGAGAGAAAGGAGAACATTGTATTCAGTTTCTTCTTGCCTTGTCTATCCTGGCTTAAGCCCTTAAGAGTTAGGGTGTGAATCAATGATTAAGTGCCCAGAGTCAGGAAAAAAATAGAATCACTCAAGATCTGTCCATTGTTTTTTCATCTTTTCTTTGAAGCTGCTCTGACAGATCACACTAGTGATTCCTCTGTTCCTCTGCCCACAGTTTATGCACACAGATGGAAGTGTGAATGAAAGACAAGCTGGAATGGGTGAGGAGTGGCTATTCCACATCTGACCATATAAATTCTAGCCTGCAGCCCCCACCAGCTGAACCTTAGAACTAGTAACAGACTCTTTCACACCCCCAGATCTTCTCCCATCCTCTGGCAGTACCTTGCACTCAGGAGCCAGCCTGCATACTGCTCCCCAGTCATCCAGGACTCCACCTCAGCTGAGAACTTCTCCTCTAGCACAGAAAAGAGAGTCAGTACACACAGCCTCCCCAGAAAGACCCAAAGCAACACCTAAGCTCTTCAGCACAAAGCAGAGCCCAGCGGGAAAGTCTTACACACTCCCAAGTGGAGGTCACAGGAGAACTGAAAGCACATGGAGGGCTCTACATAACACATTCACATCCAAAATAACTGTTTGATGGCACAGGATGGCATTTCCAACCAGTCAAGAGGCAGCATAAGCCAATATTTGAGAAGGGAGAGAGGCAGAAAGTCCCTGTAACAAAGGCAGCAGTTGCTGCTGCATGGGCTATGCAGTATTGGGTAACAGGAAAACTAGATCCATAGAGATGCACAACCAGAACTGCCCTCTCTTGAGGTGGGCCTGAAGTCTGAAGAATCTTATCCCTCAGCCTGAGTAGCAGGTCTCATTGGGCCCAGACTTTGGGAGTCTAGATTCAGATGTTTGTACCAGCCAGAAGCAATTGGTGTTCTAATCTTTCCTAAGGGAAGCTGGGGGAAGTATTTTCTGAATGCTGATTTCTGCACTGGAAAAGTCCTTAGTGACTAGAAGACAGTGGAAGGGTAGAAGCATGAGTTACCATTAAAGGTATGAACATCCAGCACCATCTTCCCTCTCCTCTGGTTTGCAGTCCACTCCAGCTGAGTGGGAGGGTAAGCGCGAGAGAATGTAGAGTCCATCTCTGTGTGCTGTGCTGCTGTCAAGATCTTGCGCTGACAAACAGCATTGTAGCCCTCCATGCCATGATCTGACACAAATCTGGGAAAAAGCAAGTGCATTTAGCACACTGCTCATCTCTCTTAACCTTAACAAAAGTGTAGCTCAGTCTTTTCTCCTCCTTACTTCAGCAACGGCTTCTCCAGTGCTGGTGAAGGGGCAAAGCAGCTCAGCAAAGTCGCCATCAGGACCCAAGCTCGCTGGCTGTGCTCCATGTCTGGGTTTTTCCATGTCTGGGCAACCACCTGACTGAAGATTTCATTGCGCAGAGCCACATTATTCAAACCTCTCCCAGCAATGTAGTTGCCCAGAAGTACCTCTTGCCAGCCATGGAGATTCTTGTCACCAATGAACCGCAAAATCTAGAAGCATCCAAGGGAAAAAAAGAGAGAGCTCTAGCTATAACCCTGTGTCCCAACCTGTTGTAGACACCAGTGTGTTTGTGAGCCTAAGAAGAGTAGCCAACACACGGATTAGGACCTATACGCAAGTTTTCTGCACCACCTAAGCTCTGGGAGATCTGGGAGGCAGTGTTCATAAAGATTGGACCCTGACTAAAAGTCAGGATGACTCCAGTCTCTTCTTAGTTATGCCTCTGACTCAGAATTTGTTCTTGGGCAAAATACTTCCCCATCTTTAGGCAGAGCTCAGACACACAAGCGAATTACCACAAGCTATTTGTTACTATGTCTGAGCCCAAAGGCTGCCAAGCTGTCAAAATATGTAAAAGAAACTACACTTAGCTGATCTTTGTGAAGAGCGGAGAGGGTCAGACATGAGGAAACAATGTCTAACAACTGAACATTAAAAAACCTTTGGTGTAGTTAATATTACACCAAGTAGTATGAGATGTGGTATGTCAACAAACTCACTTAAGCAATGATTCAGCTTCTTGGCTATGTCTATCAACATCTTAGATGCTTTTGTAATTGGTATTTCTCACCCTTAGGTACAGGATAATTTCTTACACTTCAATACACCATTAGATTAAAAATTTTCTAGAATGTGCCATGGACAGATTTGGAAAGCAAATTCATGAGTGATGGCCTGTTTTATCTCAGAGAACAACAATTCTTTAAATAGTTGATGGTAGTAGGTGTATCAGAGATTCACTGAGAAAAACAGGAGGTGGTGGTTGCTTACTTCTCATGGAATTCTTCATAGTAAAACCCTATGTATTACAGCCTTTGCCATCAAAATAGCTTTTTTAAAATGAGTAGTAGTAGTAGTAGTAATGGAGAAAAATTATCTTTGATCTCCAGGAAAAAGAACAGTAGTCTGCTTAAACACGATCCTATTCACAAGGTTTTATTGAAGTTCATGCTCTTCTATAGTTGACATCATTAGGACAAGAGACTGGTTTTAGGTATTACCTTTCCTAAAGGGCTTATTTCAATTCTATGCAATTCTCAAAAGGATTACCACTTTTACTTAGATATTATCTAAAGTTTCATTCTATTTTCAGAGAGTCAATATTACCACTTTTAAGGAGAAATATATCTTTCACATGCACAGAAATTAAATAACACCATCTCTCTCCTGCAAACGCTACAGGGTGTGGTTGCAGGTGCTGTTTTCCTGATGACAAAGTCCCTGCCTTTTTCCAGCCTTTATACAACAGTTCACTGTCCTGTTGTGTACTGACACAACTGTATGCCTGAAATACAATCAATATATTTACTATAAACCACATCATTGAAAAGATTTGGGTTAAATTAAACTTTTTAATGACTGATAGACGAGTGCATGAGAAGACAGATCTCCCTTATACTGTCATTGCTACTGAATCTGGAATATTGGGAAACTGAGGCTTAGTAGTCTAATTCCTATATGTCCTGCCAAATTCTGAGGCTACATCACCATCACCCCTAAGGGTTTGCATGTGACCTCTGCCAGACTGCTCCAGTGCCTAGAAGTAGCAATTTACTCTGCCCTCCTAACACACCATATATTGTAAGAACAGTACCCACCACCAGCATCTCATTGTGTAATGGCATCAAACATCATCGTCTTCTGCCCACCTGTTCTTCAACAAGGCCCTAGTCAAGAAAGATGTCTCTCACCAGTTTGTTGATCTCAAGCGCGCTCTCCAGGTATTCAGCATCCAGACGGGTTAAGGGGTGCTGCAGAGGCTGACCAGGGGCAGGGAAATCTGTCTTCTACAAAGAAACAAAGGGACAAGAAACATAGAGTTTGTTCCTGGTGTTACTAGAACTAGTGTGTTTCCCCAGTGGGGAAGTAATGAAGAGATATAAAAGTTCCCACCTGGAAGTGTGACTTAATGAAGGAGGAGAAAGGATAGCTGTTAATGTTGGGTGGGAGGGAAAGGTCGTCTTTGACCTTGACTTCTGGAGGCAATGCCTCAGTTATCTGGTTGACTTGTACCATAGAGTTTGTTCCTGGTGTTACTAGAACTAGTGTGTTTCCCCAGTGGGGAAGTAATGAAGAGATATAAAAGTTCCCACCTGGAAGTGTGACTTAATGAAGGAGGAGAAAGGATAGCTGTTAATGTTGGGTGGGAGGGAAAGGTCGTCTTTGACCTTGACTTCTGGAGGCAATGCCTCAGTTATCTGGTTGACTTGTACTTGGTAGTGACCTGTAATAGAGGTCTTGTGTTGTAAAAGTTGGAAAGGCAGCCGGAACACGTCCGACCCACAGCACAACACATGGCTAACATACATCTAACCTTGCATGGGCACCTGTACCCGCCCCCTGGCTCCAGGAACATCCAGTCCACCCCCCTGCTGCCCCCCCAAGCGGGCACATTCTCACTTCCATGGGACCACAAGGCCTAACTTCAGGAGATGGCTCTTACAGCTCTGAGCTTAGAGACTCTGATTCCTGGGTAACACCCAGAGGGCAGTCAGCACCCGGAGTTTCAGTGCTGTTCTGCAGAGTTTACAAGGCAGGAAATACTGAGGTTTATGCAGAAATACTGTTCAGTCAGCAAGTAAATGAGAGGTCTTCAAGGTGAGGCACTGGGTGAGGGATGTATAGTGGGGCAAACATCTTCCTAAAAGAAGAGAGTCAATGCTCTCAGTACAGCACAGCTGCTGTGCATTCCTGTCTCCAACCTGTTCCCCCTGATGCCCTCCTCCTCCCCTCTGCTTACAGCTCATCAACTTTCTTCTTCAGTAGTTTCAGTGTTGTTTGTCCCCTGACCTCCTCTGAGTAATGTTGCTCACTACACCAGCTGATCGTCCCCAGAAGGGTATGCCATGAAGAACAAGGTATTTGGGAATCCAGCCTGCTCCAATTCCCAAGACACTTTGCCTGATGCATCTTTTACTGTACTATACAGAAAACCAAAAATGCAGCTGTCATTTGGTTAGGTGATATACCAAATAAAAATCCTGCCTCAACCTATTTGCAATTTAAATATATGCAAAGAGTTACAGAGGAAACAAAACGACAAATGACTTAATGTTCAAGAACAGGTCAACAAGGTGGGAAATTGTTTGTTATTTTGGTGATTTGAAAAAACAAAACAAATAAAAAAACTTTCCATCCCCAGCAAAATGTTTCCCTTAAATCCATTGTTACATCCGTAAGTTGTTACACTGTTTCTACTTACTTTATTTTAAAAGAAGCAATTATTTATGAAGAAGTAACTTCTAATGAAAACACAAAACCATTTTGTTGAAGGTGTCAAAATTGTAGTTTTGACTTCTTCACCTTTAATTTCCTTAAAGATTTTTGAGTAGAAAAAAACCTATGGATTTAAGTTCTCACATCCCAGATACTCAGCTCTGCAAGAGACCTGGGTTCATTAAACAGTTTGCTGTCACACAGCTTGGACCAAAATTTTGCACCATCACTGTCATCAGTTCTATCGGCACAGTTCAAAACTACTGAAAAGGTAACAAAGACACTGAATTTTAATCTGGTGTTCTGCCACTGGGCAATGTTGCTTTTCCACCCAGTCGTGATGGGAAACAATATACATGACATGATTTGCCTTTCTCATATTTACACTGCAATGACAATAAATCAAACACAACCCAGGTGACAGACAGCAGGTAGCACAAACATGTACTTAAACTGCCAGAAAACAAAGAAATAAACAGAAAAGTAAAACAGTGCAGGAAAGGGAGGGAAGGAGGAAGGATTCAACATCAGAAGGATATTGACTGGTTGGAGTGAGTCCAGAGGAGGCCACAAAGATGCTCCGAGGGCTGGAGCACCTCTGCTATGGGGACAGGCTGAGAGTTGGGGGTGTTCAGCCTGGAGAAGAGAAGGCTCCGGGGAGACCTTATAGCACCTTCCAGTGCCTGAAGGGGGCTACACGGAAGCTGGGGGGGGACTTTTTACAAGGGCCTGGGGTGACAGGACAAGGGGGAACAGGTTTAAATTGAAAGTGGGGAGGTTTAGATTAGATACCAGGAAGAAGTTCTGCCCAGAGAGGGTGGGGAGGCACTGGGACAGGTGGCCCAAAGAAGCTGTGGATGCCCCATCCCTGGAAGTGTCCAAGGCCAGGCTGGATGAGGCTTGGAGCAACCTGGTCTAGTGGAAGGTGTCCCTGCCCATGGCAGGGGGGGTGGAACTAGATGATCTTGGAGGTCCCTTCCAACACAAACCGTTCTATGATTCTGTGATTTCTCACCTTCAGCTGACTGCAGGAGAGCAGCAAGCTCTGCAGGGATCTCCAGCAGTCCCACATCCTGTGGAGGGAGCGAACAAGTCAGTCACTGGGCTACCAACAGTTAAACAACATAAAACCCCTGAGCTGCTCTGCTGAGACTGAGTAAAGCTGCCTTTGAAAACCTGTCCAGCACAAGGATTGAGCATCTGAGCAAAACCAGTAATTTCTGCCTATGCAATGTGCTGAAACATTACAAATAGGGGAGGATCATATTAACACAGGTATATGACGTGGGCCAGCAAACGAGGGAAAGGTGAGTAATTGCTAAAAAAATGGGGAAACTGCCACAGGGAAATGACAGGAAAGCTGGCTTCCTTTGACTCATCTCTGATTACTAACAAGTTTGGCATACTGTACAGAACAGACTGTGGTTGAAGGGTAAAGGCCATTTCCTCCTGCTCCTTTTTCTGCCATTTTTATGTTTTAGTATCCAAGAGTGCTACAGTATAGAGACCTAATTCTGATCTTTGATGCAAACCACTATTTCAGAGGTTCCTAAGGAAGCTCGGACCTGTACCTGGGTAATTCAGATGAGAATCTGACCAATAAGCCTTGACTTTTCACTGTTCTGCACCTTGCATCGTGCATGCATTTGTGCAAGGTAGGACGTCAATGGGCCAACGCAACACAGTGTATCAGCATCAGTGTCTGCATATGCCAGGTCAGAGTATTTGAGACAGGACTGCTCAGACTAACGTGCTCCGAAACCAGCCAAAGGCACAGAGCCTCAGCTCCTGGGTCTTTGTTTTTTGGGTATTTTTTCTTCATAGTAGAGCCTTTACTCACCTGCATCCTATTCTGACATCTCTCTCTACATACACTTTCAGCAATGACAGATTCACAGCTTTTATGACCAGTTTGATTTTGCTCATAAGAAGGTACTCGAATTTAAGTCTAGCTTTTCAGTGATGTATTCAGGAAGTGGACTGTGAAATTCCACAGCCCTGGATCCACACCTGAGGAAGCAGGTGATATTACAAGAACACCCAGTGGTAAGTGTTCCCGTTGTTGCTACTGACAAATCTGTGCAAAACTGTGGATGATGTCAATTCACATTTCCTTGCTACACACATAACAGCAAATGTATGCCCGGTCTAAACACACAGACAATGACATTAATTAGCAGTGTTACCTAGAGTAGTTGATACAGCTTAAACTTGTTATGAAGCCTTTAATACCTCCCTCCCTCTACAACATCTTCCATAAATACATCTGTGCAGAACTGTCTCGTTCCCACCCATCACAACACACCAGAATTATCGAAAATAGTCTTCCTCCCAGCTCCAAAGAACAGGTCCAGTGCTGTGAACAAATGCAGTGCCCTGCCTCAGGACCACTTTATGATACTTCACTGTGCTCAGAGATTGGGAAACACTGAACTAATGAGACAGTTATGAATTAGAAGGCCCTTTATATCAGGTTAAACTGCACTCTTGCTGCCAGGTTTCCAGCATACATGTGGGCTCTCCAGACTTTTTGCTGTTCCCCAGCAAACCTAGGCTGAGGGGGCACAGGGGAAGGAAAACACCCCAACACAACGGCTTGTTTTATCTCTGTTTTATCTCAGACACTCCCAGACTGCTTGACAACTTACCATTCCTTGGTTGGGATTGTTCTCTGTGACACCACTAGCCAGGGATCTCCTTCTTCGTTTCCTTTCCTCTAACTCCAGCTGTTAGGAGATGAAAGAGGGATGAGGGGTGGGAAAGATGTACATGAGGTCACTTCCAGCTACTTTTGGGGGCAGACTCTGTGGATGGGCAGGAGCTGGTGTCCTGCTCCAGCAGATAAAACAACAGAATAGTTACAAAGTTTCTTGTGACACAACACTGTGTATTGAGAAGGGAATGCCCAGCCAAAGCCCTTTGCTGAAACACCACCTGCCCTCCACAACATAATTCAACAGCCAGACATTCACCACCTGCTCAGCATCCCTGCCACACCTTTCCTCCCTTGCCTAGCATTTGATGTGTCTCAGCACAAAAGCCCACAGAAGCTGTCGGAAACACTCACCTGCCCCCTCCAGCATCAAAGAGCATGGTAACACAGCCTGAACATGGATGCCCATGGAGAGGGTCCCCTTTAGAGGGGGTGGGAGGGATACCCAAAGCCAAACTCCCTTGCAGCACTGCCCTTTCCCATCCATTCTATTGTTCCCCAGCCTCACCACTCACCTGACGCCTACTCCGAGATGGAAAAGGAGCACGTCTGTCTCTCCCTGTCTCCTGCCTCTCTCTATGTCCTGTCTCTCGATGTTGCGGGATGGTGTGACTAGATGGGAGGTTACGAGTGTGGGGCTGAGAAAGACAGTAGGCAAGCTAAAGTCCAAAGGGCAGGACTATGGGGTGGGGGGGAAGGAGGAACTTTGCAGCAGGTGAACTTTGAGACCTTTATTGTTGCTACTGAATGCACAGAGACCTCAGTAAGCAAACACTGGCAGAACAGAAACATTCAAAAGAGCTGCGCGGTTGTGGTTACCTGGGAGAAATAAAAGCCTGTTCAAGTAGGAAGAGGCAGGAAAAGGAACAGAAACACACACTGCTCTGGGCATGGCATGGCAGAGGGAACTGCTGCAGGCTTCCAGCAACAACATTCACCTTAACCCTCTGCCCCATCCTTTGCTAGTCATGCCAGCAGCTGTGCTGGTCCCTCCCTCGTGCTGCTGACAGCTACTGGGGTGTCAGTTGCTACTCGGAATGGTCTAATTTCCTGCTTTCAATTTTCTTTTTAATAGCTTGTGCAAAATACATTCAACCCATTTGACAGAACCATGGCTCTCTCCTGCACACAATTTTCCATCTTCTCAAACCACTGCCATCCTCTTCTCCCCCGAACTATGGGCCCAGCCAATTTCCAACAGGCCAAGGACTGCAGCAGCTTGAGGTAGCTGTAAGGGGTCAGGGAAGGGTCACTGGACTGAAAAATCTTGCAATTCAGTCACCATCTGGGAAAACACCAGAATTTGAACTGGACAACTAAAAGAGCAAGACTCGTATAGCTTGAGCAGAACAGCAGCTCTGGAGGCTACAGATGGAATAAGCTCATGTCTTGCCTGGGGCAACCTAGAAAAGCTGACATACACAGATGTACAAATTGGCTGCATTTGTACTACCTTGCCTACTTCATCTAGGGAGAGAAAGCTCCAGTCTCTGTGGTTCCTTCTTTGGACAATATTTATGTCAGCCAGAGAGTGAAGGACACCTCACTGGATCATTTCCAATATATTTTTAAAGCCACTCCTGCTCTTGCCTCACCCTGTCTCCAGGTCTCTCTGCTTAGGGCAGAAATGGCTCCTGCAGTCATCTGGTGCTGAGAAGAGTGTTGTTACCTGGCAGTGCTTCCTCCTTTGAATCAAAGATCTGGAGATTAAAATCATGGTATTAAATTGCACCAAGATCTTCTTCAGCCTCCTGTAACGCTTCCTAGAGGGATGTGAGAAGTATTGCTAATTAGGGAAGCATCAACAAAATTTAGACAAACTGTAGATTCAACTTGAGAGTATAGGCCAAAGAGAACATAATACAGTCAGGCAATAGAATTTGGTTTTACTGTGTTAAAGCTGGTCCTCTCTGAGGTGTTTTGCCTACTTCCTGTACTCTAGCTACGACAATATCAGCCTTAGCACAGGCAAGCTACTGTAACAGTTTTGACAGCAGCTGTATTTCCCTGGAACCTCTGCTCAGTGTTGGGAGCCAGGCTAGGATGGGAAGTCTCTCCTCCACCATTCCAGTAAGAGGATACCCACTGGCAGAGCAGGCCAGGAACCAACATGAAGAGAGGCCTGGCCAGGCACATCCTCACCTTGCTGTCCTAGACAAGGACAAAAGCTGTACCTTGCCTAGCCTGTGGCTCCTGACCTTGCCTGGTAACCTCGGAAGTGAGCCTGAATGATTGTGACTTTTTCCTGAAGGACACGGAGACGTCTGCGGCGAAGGAGGCACCGGAAATTCCTTTGCAGAGTAACAATGGCCCAACTCTGCCTCTGGCTCCATCGTCTCTCCAGAAGCTGCCTGGCCGCCTCCTTCAGAAAGACCTGGGCAAAGATCAATAATAAAAGCTGCTGGTTTATCTCTTTGGAGCCTTTAAGGCTCCCTGCTAAGGAAACTGCACTCCCTTAACTGGGGAGGGCAGGAAGCACAGGTGCAGGTGACAGAGATGGATGTATTTGTGGAGGACAGGGAATCAGGGAGTGATGGAGATTAGTAGGCAGGAGACGAGGTCTCCATCAAGGAATGCTGGGTAGACAAAGGAGTTGGCCATGCTACTACAACAGCCTGAAGCCAAAATCTCCTGTTTCTTTATCTGAAATGCTAAAAATTCCTCCTTCCGACTTGAGACAAGAAGGAAATCAAAAGGGAGGTGAAGCCATGTGCTGTTCTCCCTCTTTGGGCAGAGAGACCAGCTGCTCTCTGTCCACTGACAGCCAGTGAATAAGTGGCTGGGCCTGTGCAATTAAGATGGGATTCTCTATAGGCATCACCTTTGTTACTCCAATCTGATAGAGATCCGAAGGGTTCCCCACCACATGAGACAGCACTGCTGCACAGCCTTCTCTCTCCTCCAAGCAGTTGTGCCCTCGCCCAGCCAGGAGGCCATACCTGGAAGATGAGATGTTGATAAGATGGAAGCCAGGGCTGTAATTGGAGTCCTCAAAGGACAACAACTCACAGTGTATCAATAAGTTCATCCAGTCTTTGAGTGGCTGGGGAATCCCAAGCCAGTACACTACTGTACCTGGCTAGGAAGTTCTGGAATGGAAGTCGGACTGGGTATCCCTCCTTTCTAATATGGATGGCCTCCAGTATCCCAGAGTGCCGCAGCTGACACGTGACATACTCCACATCAAAGATATTTGACAGCTGTGAATATAAGGAAAATTGAAAACAAGAAATAAAAGAAAGGAGACAGATGGTGGAAGAGTTTAGAAAGGGTCTTCTTCTATTGTCCTATCCATGGATTAGGTCTTGCCATGGTCTATGGGCAATGGAACACAACCCAAGACATCCTTTGGTGTCCAACTGCCACTGGCTTCTTATCCTCCACCTCACATGGCCACAGGGAAGGGTGAGAGACAGAGAAAGGGGAAGAAAAGTTTCAAGCTATTAAATTAAACAACAAAGTCCAAAACCCAACTGTGAAAGGAGAGCTGCTGGAGAGGACTGGACTTCAAGGAACTGAGGGACTCCCTAAGGATCTCCAGATGCTGCCCTACCTTTTTGGGATTAGGAGTGATGCACCGAATGAAGAAGGCATGGCTCCTGCAAAACAGAAGGAAGAACATTTGATCATCCTCCTCTTCGTGCTGACCTAGGAAGACTTCACACACTTTCAGGTGCAGCAATTAGCCCAGTGCAGGGATGGCACCATAACAGCATCTCTCACCTTCTCAGCTTAGCTGTGAGATCCTGCAAAGACTTCTGGAATTTGGACACCAGTGTGGAGGCCTGAGGCTTGAGCCCTTTGCCTCTGGCCCCCAGCTCCCTTTGCTGACTATAGGCAGCTTTAGCCTTCTGGAAGATGTGAGACACCACCTGCAAAAACAAAGAAATTATCATACATGTAGAGAACAATCTCTTCTATCTGAAACAGGGGGACCATTCTTCCTTGCCCCTAGCAGTGCCAGGAACCCAGCTGCACCCTCAAACAGTCCATGTGTTTTATATATAAAATACATCAATTGTGGGCAAAGATGACTTGTTCAATTCCCAAGCATCCTTCAGTAGGACAAAACTCTCAGTTCCTCCAGGTTCTCCTGACACCTGAACAAGATTTTTCTGCTTCTCACATGAAAGCAATGAGTGGCTCGTTTGGTGTCTTCAATAGACATCTTCATTCTGAACCACTACAGTACCTTGAGGTGGCTCTGAGAGAAGATATCTAGCACCTCTGGACGCATCTGGTCACGGTTTTTATTAAGAAACTTGTGGACCTGCAGAGGCAAAGTGTGATTTAGTGCACGGTTCAGACTACCACCCAGACAGGCCAACACCCCTCTGACACACACCCGACCTGAGGCAGGCAGCTCCAAGTGGAATAAGGGGAAAGCCCTTGAGAGTGAAGCTTGCTCTTCCTGCTGCCACCAAGAATGGAAGGGACAAAAACTTCTGCATTTAGGAGGCAATGTGCCTTTTCCCCTACACGTTGCCCAGCAGGCTTTGACCTCTCTCTTTCTTTCAACAGCAACAGCTTTCCTGGATTTCCAGAGCTCTGAGAAAAGCAATGTAGGCTGTTGTGTAGCCAAGGCCATTACCTAATTTGCTTCTGCCCAAAGGCAGCTTAGTTGCCTCTCCTAATAAGAATCTCCTAGTTTCTGCAAACTCTAGAGTGATGTGCAGTAACAGAGGGCTTTGTTCACAGCACTCAGATTGGTTCCATCAGGACAGCCACAGCATGCTTCCAAGCTGGCCTGTTGCTCTAACTGCTCAGAGTTCCCTGCCAGCTCACCTGATAGGTGACAGGGCCTGCATAGTGCTTCACGGTGAAGACTGGCAAAGGCAGCTTGGGCTTGGTGTACCAAGGGCTGTTCCCGTGATGGTAATGACACTTCTGGAGGAAAGTGTGGTCGGTGGCCTGTAAAGGAGATGACAAACATGTTTCCTGCTGCTGCAACATACTCAGTAGACCAAAAAGCTGCTGTTAAACTGATGGTAAAAACATCTAATACTTGTGTGAACACAGTCCCTGTTCAATCTGTAAAACTGCCTCACCATAACCATCCTGTGAAAGGGTCCCATAAGACAATAACAGCTTCTCACCTGAGTCAGTGAGGTCTGGTCATCCAGGATACACAAGATGCCATGGGGTTTTGCAGCAATGAAATCGAGGCATGACTCACTATACATCTTGGAAATAGGAATCCAAGCTAACTGCTCTTGGCTATATTCCTCCTGCATGTTAAAGATCAACCGGTCAAATCCAGCCATGCAAGCAAGAACCAATGGAGGCAGTTAAGAGAGGTATTTGAGTTATTTCCAGTAAACCAATGTTTCACTGCTGTTAGAAACTTGCCTATAATTACCTGGCTTTGCATTACGGAAGTTTTATTAAAGTCACCAAAGATTTTCCTGATTCAGGAGAGGAAAGCTGCTAAGCAGAGTGATAAAGTGAACTGTAAAAGCCAACCAGCCTGATAAATACACTTTCATCTCCAGGTGGACATGAGTGGTATGTAAAAATCTACAATGAATCTATTAAACAGGCTTTAAAAATATCAGGTGAGGTCTGGGGTCCTTGATCCTGACCAACTCATAAAATCTGTAAAAGGGAGCAGGGCACTAACAAACTCCCATTCCCTTCATTTACTACAGAATTAGGAAAAGATATTAAAGAGTCAGCTCTTTGGACTCGGATTCCATGGGTATTGCTTAGGACGACCAGGTCTATTCAGTTTCCTGCTTCCCTGCTAAAGAACACTCTCCAGCTGCAGCTGCCTCAGCTCATTCCAGATGTGCTGCCTTTCACCTCCTGGCATGTGTTCTGTTTACCTCTTCCTGCGCAATGACAGTCTGGCTGAAAAAATGCTGGAGATGCTCATTGGCAAAGTTGATGCAGAGTTGCTCTAAACTGTTCACACCTAGATCCTGCAAAGAGAAAAAGACATCATCACTTCCAACCCACAGCTCTCTTAGGAGGGCTGTGTCTTCTTGCACATAATGCACAGCACCAGCTGGTCTGAGCTGCTGGTTCAGGCAGCTTGTTCTGATCAGTAAGTGTGAATGAACCTGAGAAATTCATCTTAGGTCTGGTTTGCAATTCTCAGCCTGGTTTATTGACCAGGCTGAACAGTGAGAGGCAAGACAAGTTGTGAAGGAGCATAAGGAAGGTGATGCACACCTGTATATGCTCCATTGTTTTCAGCGTTCATCAGAACACACAGATTTTACCAGGAATCCTAAGTATAAAACTCAGAGTTCCTGATGAGCACATATCACTCTAAGCCCCTTCTCTGCCTGTTATTTATTTATCACAAGTCTGTGAAGCCCCCAGGAACTCACTGGGGTACAGACATGGATGTATACCTGCCAGAGGGGTAACAATTCCTGACCCAGAACTCTAGGTGCTACCATAACCTCAGTTTCAAAAAGTAACACCTTGTAGGACCTTTGCTTACAAAATGATCTCCACTTCTCCTATCTCTAGCTTGATCCAAAGCCTAGTAGAGATCAGGGAGAATCTCTTCAGAAACTTTAGTGGATTCTGGACTTGTCCCTATTTAGGCTGGGAGTAACAGAAAAGTAGGATATGCTGAAGCACACAAAAAGAAATAAACTGTAAAAGATAATGTTAACATATTTCCAGCTTGGCTGAAGGAGCTGGGTTTGTTCTAATCTAAAATCAAATCATTTCCTCTTCCTTCCAACGACAGAACCAAAGCTGGCTATGGGCATTATCCATGCAGCACCATATTGCATGAAAAGGCATCAAACATGCAAAGCTGACATCGTAGGAGCACCAGAAACCACTCTATTTGAGGCTAGGTTGTTAACTGCCTGCAATTGTTTGGACTCCACTAACACACCAATACTACTTGCAATCCACCCACTTCTATGTACCTTAGGAATCTACCTATGCCACACAGTCATGGAAGACTACGGGCTCCCCCAGAGAGCAATTCATAACAAGAGACTGTAGTTAGAGTGTTAAATCACACCCTGAAAGGAGCATTTCTCTACTGACTCTGAAAAATAAGCATCCTCCCTGAATACAGGCATCTATATTACATGGTACAATTACTGCCTCCTGTCTAGAAAAAAAGAAAACAACAACAAAACCAAAAAGAAAACACACCCATTGCAATTCATAACAAGAGACTGTAGTTAGAGTGGTTAAATCACACCCTGAAGGAGCATTTCTCTACTGACTCTGAAAAATAAGCACCCTCCCTGAATACAGGCATCTATATTACATGGTACAATTACTGTCTCCTGTCTAGAAAAAAGAAAACAACAACAACAAAATAAACAACCAAAAAACCCCACCCATTGGACACCCTCCCATTTCTGGCAGTGACTGAGGAGAATCAATACGTGCGCTTGTAGCCCAGAAAAATATCAAAAGAGTAGGAAAAGCAACCTCAAACCCGTGTATATCCACAATGCCTATGGCACAGTCTGATTCCCAGGGAGCCAACCACTCATTGATTCTCAGCAGCAGCCACTCAAAGAGCAGGTAATACAGAGTCTTGGCAATGGAGTCCCTGAGTAGGAAAGGGGAGTAAAAGCAGTTACAGCAAAGACAGCACCCTTGGGTGCACCTCACCAACCCAGACAACAGCAGCAGAAGTCACCTGGCATCGATGGCTCCTTCCACAGACAGAGGGGTGAAGATCTGATCATAAGATGTCACCTGGATACATAAAGAGCAGGAATTTACTGTTATTATCTCATAAATACACATATTTGTTTAAATCCACAAGGACGTCAGCCCAGTTAATAAGTGGTTGGGGTTTTTTCTACTTGGCCTGAGAATTTACCCAGGTACCAAAGGAAAAATTGAAACCAGAATGTGACTGCCACATTGCAGGGTGGGAGTCAGCTGGCCAAAGCGTTAAGTCTGAAGCCACCTCACATCAGAAAAGAGCCCTCCCTAATGTGACTTCTGCCATCTTTACAGAACTGCCTTGAGGGGTTCAGCCCATGCCCATTACTGATCCAGCACAGCCATCATTTTATTCCTGCTCCTACACCCCAGATTTTGGACCTTCTAAGGTGATGGCCTTTCTGCTGACAGAGCGCTGGGCTATAGGACATTCCATGCTTCAGGATGAATGAGAAATCACCAGAATGGTACTCACAGTGACACGGTGAGTGATAGCACTTTGCAGGAAATCTGCTGAGACACGTAACAAATTGGCCACAATCTTAATCTCAGTCTCACTGGCGACGGCTGCATGCTCATAGGATTCTTTCTAAATAATGGAGAAGAACAACAGATTCAACTGTGAATGAGATACTAGGTTCCACCAGTAATTCATGTTCTCGACAGCACCTCAGCTGCACAGAGCTGGTCACAGATTGGGCAGAACACCAGCATCTAGGTTTATTTTGGCTCCTCAAAGAGCTACGCAAGCTCTAAAGACCTTTGGTTGTCTCCCATCTTCTGTCCTTGCCTCGGTCAGTCTAGAGTCTAATATCAAAAGGACAAAATAGTCTTCAAAGGATATCATCTTCAGTCACAAATAACATCCCCCATCCCATCACATGGGACAGCAGCAATGTTGAGCACAAGTAGCCCATTCCCAAGCTACCAAGGATTAATGTACCTCATAGGAGGTGAAGCAGATATTCCCCAGTTGCAGAATGGCGGCCAGTACAGCCCAGGTGGAGGTCAGCTGATCATCCGAGAGGCGGATTCCCTCCAGAGCTTGCACCAAGACCAGAAAGTCCTGACTGTCCTCCTTCCCTAGGATGTCACAGGCTCTGCCCTGAGTGAATAGGGACAGATAATCATGGTCAGCCCTTTTTATCCCAGGCTGGAGCAATCTTCCAAGAGGTAGTTCAATATTTTAAGGACTGGGGAAATCTGAAATAAAAAGACCAAAGACATTGCTAGTGGAAGCTCAACATTCATGACAGATCAGTCTCTTTTCTCTCTGGAGTTTCTGAGAGTAAGATCTTTCTTGCCCGCATATACTAGGTTTTTATTATGGTTCCAATAAAGGCACCCCAGCTACCCCTTGCCCACTGCTGGAGTGCAGCTTGAGAGAAGGGATGCCATGACCTACTCCCAGCTAAGTCATGTCAGAGTTGCTAGTCCAAGTGGTACCAGAACCCAGTGTATCAAAGCACATGGGTTTCTGTGTACCTAGAGAGCCATCCTGGGTTATAGTCTCACCCACCCCTGCCACAGAGCTTCACTGCAACATGGGCACAGGACTCTGGTATTTTACAAGAGAACACTCCTAAAAACTCCCTGTGACACTAAAGTTTGCAGAACTCCTGGGTCAAGGGGGTCTGTAGAAGCTGTTTGTGTACAAGGGCAATCTTTGACAGAAGTTTCCAGCTGATCACCAGATTCAGATAAGGACAAGAATGAGATGCAGGCAGCCCTTGGGCTTGCCTAGACTATGATCCCAGGGCGATATTTGTCAGTCTCTGATAACTTTACACATGATCTGATCTTCTTCCCTTTTCTTCTCTGCAGCAAGATGAGACACTCCTGTTAGCTACCACTTTGAACAGTTTAGTTTACAACACCGATCTTTTGCCAGCTGGGAACATCACTCCATTAAGGGATGGGCCCTTAATTGCTCTCCATCCTGGAGTCATTAATGGTACTTGTCCTTTCCTTGCCTGAAGGAAAGATGATAGCAATCATTCCTCAAAGATTCTTCACATGACCACAGCTGCTGTGAAGAGTTTGCCCACCAGGAAAGCTGACCCACACAGCTGAAACGAAAAGGTATCCTGCTATTGCCGTCAACTCCTTGAGTATGGAAAACAAACAAAAGAAACCACGCTCCAAACAAACAATTTTCCAGTTTAAATAGATTGTAATCAGCAGTACATTTCAGTGGTTTGAAATTTCCACCCACTGACTCAGTCAATGAAGCAAGTGTTTTGATGAAGATAGAAAGAAGTATCCCCTGCTCTTTTCAGTCCCACGATAAATCACAAATGCACGGAAAGGCAACGAAAAGAGGATTTCTTCTCCACAAGGTGGAGCCATGGGCCTACACAATGGCTACTTTTTAAAAAGGCCTTCTTTGGGAGGAGAAGGGGCCTGGACCGTGAGAAAAAGATCACATCAAAGACAAAGGTAGTCCCTCTTAGGTCAGATGTGAGAAGGAGCAGATCAGACGTTAGCACACTCCTGTGAGGGACACATCAGGAGGGAAGCAAAGTTATCAGGTGTCTCACTAACCAAACAGAAGCCATGTCTTGGCCATTTCACACTATCAGCTGCTGCACAGCGTCCTCCCCTCACTCACCTGATTTAGGTAAAAGTAAGACTCTGCCTCTTGCAAGTACAACTCCTCTTTCTGCTCCACAGGCAGTCCAGCCAGTAGCTCATAAAACACATGGTAGTTCCTCTCACCCTGGGCCTGACAGGGGACACAGTTCATAGAGTTGATTCATATCCAGTTCCAAAATCCTACAGAATACATGCTGCCACACTCAGAGAACAGGACACTGAAACACGGAGGTCAGCAAGATGAGTCCAGAAGCCACCCAAGAACTATTTAATTTGAAAAATCTCCAGGGGTTCTCACTGACACCTTAAAAGCATCCCTTTTGAGAGCAGGCCCTTTCACACAGTTCCAGCATCTGACCTTTTCCACACTCCAGACAGTAAGAAAAATTAATGGAGGAAAGATTTAACTTACAGTAATCCCTAATAAGTGGCTTAATTCAACCTGTTTGAGGCAGAGCAACATTCTATTTTATTCAAATAAGTAATCACCTTGGGCTACACAGGGGGGACATATTTCTTGCTAAGAGAAGAAATAGGAGGCAATTCTCATACTTATTCCCATCCCTGTTATTTAACAGCAAAATTAAGATTTAATATGAATAAGGGAGCGAGGAACCCCACTAGGTGGGAGAGGCTCATCGGTCCTCACCTGAAATACCACACGAGACTTCTCCAGCAGGTACTGGGAGATGGATGTTCCCACCACGACGCCGCTGAGCACAAAACAAAACCAGATTCTGTCAGAAGCTAGAGACAGGTTTTCTGCAGATCCATTTCTCTAAGTGTTTAGCAGAGGAAGTTGTTGCTGAGAAACAAGGGGATGACCTGACCAACGTGGTCTGCATTTGAAGCTTTCCAGCACTGGTGTTTTGTATCAGATTATTACAGAGAAAGCAGCTATGAAACACACAGATCCAAGTCTGGGTTCTGAACAGTCTCCAGAGTACAAAGGAACTTGGACTTGAATGATCCTCACAGGATATGTCCTTAAAATATATTCTAGGGAACATGCTATGCCATTTCCCTTCAGCCATACCTGCTCTTGCATTACCACTCCCCCACCCCCCCCATTCCATATGTCAAGCTGATAGCCTGTGGGGGCAGGGACCACCTTTTTATTTTGTAATTTAATTGCATCTTGCACAAAGTGATACTGGACCAAACCCAGGATGTCCAAGTACTACAGCAGTAGTGGGCCAGGTAGCCAGCAGCCTGGAGTTAAGTTGCATGCAAGGCTCTACAGGCCTTTAAGCTTGTTGTGTGCCCTGTGCAAATTAGGCAGATGTGTAATGAAGGGCTGAATTAGTGGTCACCTGAAGATATACAATCGATTTGCAAAGAATCGATATGGTTTCTTTAAAACCTCCTGGAGTCATTTGAAGGCCATGACAAATTTGCAGATAAGAATGATTTAAGGGATATAGTTTACATTCATTTCCAAAAGGTTTTGACAAAGCTGTGGGACTTCCAGGAAAACCAGTAACCATGGCATAAGAGGGAAGGTCCTGACGTGGGTAGGAGTAAATGGCTAATCCTCTTAACAGTGCGAGGAAATCACTACAGTCCTCAAATTGTCTGTGTTCTGACCTGTAACTCAGGGTTTGATAAATGACCTAAAAGAGGAGCTGAACAACAGTGTGACAAAGCTCCCTTATTGTATGAATCATAGAATCACAGAATGGTTTGGGTTGGAAGGGACCTTAACGCCCACCCAGTCCCACCCCCTGCCATGGGCAGGGACACCTTCCACTAGACCAGGTTGCTCCAAGCCTCATCCAGCCTGGCCTTGGACACTTCCAGGGATGGAGCAGAATTATTCAAGACAGTGAGGGTGGAACCCAACTGGGAATAAATGCAGCCAGACCTTACAGTACTGAGCGAGTGAGCAAGAAAATGCCACTGTAGGTAAATATAAAGTGATGCATACAGGCCAAAGTAATCCCAGCTTCACATATAAACTGACAGGCTCCACGTTAACCATTGCTGCTTAGGACTGAGACCTTGGGGGTTATGATAGACAGTTCCATGAAAATACCAGTTCAGTGCTTGGCAACAGTCAGGGAAAATAAAAAAAGAAACTAGAAGTTAGAAAGGAGGCAGTTTCAAAACAAGAAAGGTGTTTTTCATGGAACTGGTTAGACCTGTAGAACACTTGCCAACGGCTGTTGCAGAGGCATGAAGTTTATGTAAGTCCAAGAGGAAACTGGAAAACCACAAGAGTCTCAGAAAAACTCCTGAGCTGCTGCAAATGGTTAAGAGCTAACAGTGTTAGAGAAAAACATATGTATTTGGCCTGTTCTTATTGTTGCCTCCGTAAATGCTTGCGGCCAGTGCTGGAGACATAACATCGTATTAGATTGTATTAGATGGCTCCTTGGAATAAACCAGCTTAACCATTCTTACATTCTTAATTTATTACCCATCTTCAGGTCTGTTCTTTTGTGGAGGAAACATAAGGGCAAAATAGGGCTGTAAACTCACCCGCTTCCTATCCTGGTGATAACAAGAGTGTAGGGGAGGGAGGGCTATTGCATGAGCTCTAAGCACTGCTAGACCTGTTTCTCACCCAAGCACCCCTTGACAGCTCGGAAGGACAGCATCCCAAGACGGTCCTCTAACTCACTGTCGCAGGTGGACATTCAGAAGCTTTCCAAAACGGCTTGAGTTGTCATTGAGGATGGTTCTGGCATTCCCAAAACTCTCCAGGATGGGTAGGACATTGTAGGGCTTGACAAAAAGAGGGAGAGAACCAACACTTCAGTAGCAATCATGGGGTTTTAAACCCAAAAGTAACTTAAGTAACTGTTAGTTTGAAAATCCAAGAAAAAATGGGATGTCACTGAAATAATTCTATCCTGACTAAAGAGTATCTTTTCAATTTACTTTGGTATCATTATGTCTAGCCATTGGTGAGTTTTTCTATGAGCTCTTTACCTTCACTGATATGATCTTTCACTTTACTTCCCTGTGTTTGTTCATATTCACATTCCCGACACTGCTCTAAGGTCTCTATGGCAGGTATCATCTCTGTTCAAACAGATACAGTGCTCTGTGCAGCATCAGGACTCCCAGATGCTAAAATACAGAACAACAAATACATCAGCTGTTCTCCTGTCTTTATAGGAGCTTCACCTTGAACCACAACCCACCCAAGGTCCAGCTGAGTTAAAGAGGAGCAAAGAAATAACATAAACAGTGTGGCCTCTGTACGCTGTCTTTGGCTTCTACTCCTTGCCTAACCATGACAGCATAAAGCCGATCTTGGTCACCTCTTACCTGTCTGACTCTGTGGCTGTCTGATCTCTGGTACAGCGTGGTCAGATATTGCACAATTGTTTTGGCAGCTTCTGTTTTACCTGATCCACTGTGTCCACTGGAGGAACAACAGGAAAGAAGCTGGCATCAAAACAGAATTACCTAATTTAGACATATCAGAGGATGTTACAGTAGATCAGTGGAGCTTGCAACCAATAAAGTCACAGATTGTTTGAAACATTGAGACAACTTGACAAAATAGGCCCAAATAAGATTTCACTGTGGAATGCCAAACACCTTTCTCTTCCATTCCTCCAAACTGATGTGAAGCTAAATTCAAACTGTTTACACAGGGTGAAATAAAAATCTATCTTATTCATGTTCTCTACTGACAGCCTTCACACAAGAGCTGGAATGATAAGCTTATGGACAGTGAAGATCATAGAATCACAGAACGGTTTGGGTTGGAAGGGACCTTAAAGATCATCTAGTTCCAACCCCTGCCATGGGCAGGGACACCTTCCACTAGACCAGGTTGCTCCAAGCCTCATCCAGCCTGGCCTTGGACACTTCCAGGGATGGGGCATCCACAGCTTCTCTGGGCAACCTGTCCCAGTGTCTCCCCACACTCTAAGGAAGAATTTTTTCCTGATACCTAACCTAACCCTCCCCACTTTCAATTTAAACCCATTACCCCTTGTCCTGTCACTACAGGCCCTTGTAAAAAGTCCCCCTCCAGATTCCTTGTAGCCCCCTTCAGGTACTGGAAGGTGATATAACGTCTCCCCGGATCCTTCTCTTCTCCTTCTTACATAAAGAAATGAACAAGCCTTTGGAAAAGTGCCCTTATTTCCTACCTGATGATGACACACTGCTCTTGCTCCGATGTCTGGGATAGTGTGTAGGCCATTTCTGCTATAGCAAAGATGTGTCTAGATGTATAAAGAAAACCCCAGTTAACATACCACACATTTCTATCTCACAAATACAGCACTAAGAGGTTACTCACCAGTGATCTACATTAGAGATGGACCAGTATCTTGATCTGAGAAATGTGAAGAACCAGGGAATTCAGAGCTTTATTCTTTGCTGACATCAGGTAAATGTCACCGTTACAAGCTATTGCAAAGTTCAGGTTCCTCTAGGACCCCGTCGACCTAACCCGAGTAATGGTCTGTGCCATGGTGTTTAATATCAGGGACACCAGCAGTGTTATCTGCACTAGAGGGGCTGCCTATATTGCTTGCTCTGTAGGGCTGTACCAGTGCTAGCAGCATGGAGCACCTTCTGCCAGGTACAGGCACACGTCACAGTCCCAGCAGGCACTGAATTTGGGACTTTCAAGCAACACTGAAGAAATTTGACCTAAAGAGTTTAGCTCAGTAGCATTACAGGTCCAAGCAACTACAACTTTGCCAAGTGGATTGTTCACTTCCTGTGGCATTCCCCCTGCTCTGTCAGACAGCTGGAGGAAAATAAAACACTTCCCAGAGCACAAATGGAACAGAGATTGGGGAGTTATTTGAGAAAAAGAAACATACGGAGCATTTTTTGAGAGAGTCCCTTGGTGGTACTGGATAGCCACATCTTCAGAGTAGATACTGAGGTCTTTGAAAGGATTCACAGAAACCAATATTTGCCCAATGTAGGTCTAGGAAAAAAATAAGAAAGAGGAAAAAAAAAAAAATCTGGTGTCTTCTCAGAATTTTCTGAATGAGGAATGCAACTGAACACATACATTAATACAAAGATTAAAATGACCTTTAAAGGAATACTGTCTATTCTGATTATACTGCCACCTTATTCAGGGCATAGCATAATTTTTCAGTGATCATTTTCAAAGCTCTGTCATTAATATTTTTGGGATAATTGGACACTCACTGGCCCATGCTCATCCTCACTAGTTTCTGTCTATCCTCCAAGCTTCACATGAAATTACAGGCACAGGTTTGAACACCTGAGCCAGTAAGTGAAAAAGAGAATAATTAGCCATCCAGAAATGTTTGCAGAAACTCTGAAGTTTCTTCTCGAGATCCACAATTTTTCCTCAGAACTGCTTTGCTAAGACAGGACAGTTCCCATAGGAGCAGCTGAGGCAAAGACTGAACCCAAGTATACTCATGGGTTGGCAACAAATACCAGAATTACATAGAAACTCTGGTACTTTCAGATTTTACCACAAATATTTCATGCTGCCCATTTTCTGAGCAAAAGTAGCGTATCTTTCAACACTGTTCTCAGTCATGAGTGAGCTCTTGAGCTACTTGGTGCATTATTAAAGCTTGATGGAATGACAGAAATAATTTTCTCTTAAAGCTCATTGTTCAGAATAAATAAACAGTGAAGGACAAGAGAAAAACCACACCACCTCTACCCATACATAAATAAGATTGCGATGGAACCTCTTCTTCAGACACAGCATTTTTTTACAAACAGAGGAAAGGACTTGTCAGCCATAAGCTTCATTTGCACGTGTTAATATTAACATTTCTGCCTTCCCACGGATTTTGTAGGAGGCTGGCATCTGAAGCTATTCACTGCCTTTACATGGTTCCAGCATGTCCAGGATTAAACACATCAGAGAATAGAGGAGCCAAAGCTCAGGACGTCCAGCCTGTCCCCTTCAAAGGGATCACACCTCCTTGCACACAGCCTCTACAGTGCTTTATCTCAACAGGATGGCAAGGGTAGAGGGTGCAGGACATGTGAGAAGCAGCGTTAGGTGCTTCTCTGTCAACAACAGCAGTGAACCCATGATTTAAGAGCTGTTAAAAATGTGGGGCCTGAGTTTGCCGTAGCTAAAGGCAACAGGAGTTGCTAAAGCCACAGATGCCGATGTCAGTATGCAAACACCACAGATATGTGCCTCTCATCCTGCAAGTCTTCCTGACTTACCACCCACTTCATGTAACAAGAATAGTACATCAAATTCCCAGTTCTTTCCCTGTGCAACATCACAAAATTCACATTCCCTACCCATAAAGTGTATTTGGGTATTTTTAGAACCCATGTCAGGACTGGGGTTAAACTGTTAAACTCCATTTAACAGGAGAGGTAGCATTCCCTGGATAGATTTGTCAGAAAGTCTGCTAGCTAGGGTGAGCTGCTCCCTCCGGTGTGTGGCTGCAGAGTCAGTGTGCACTTTGTGTGTGGCAGAGCCTGGGGACAGCCACACAGCAGTCAGGAGTTCCCTCCGCAGCTGTGCTCCTCCCCCTGGGATTCAGTGTGGCTCCATAACTTAAACAGTGCAATTCAGTCTTACTCAGCTTTACTATGGAGCATCAGCTACTCGGCTATGAAACGCATCAAAAGAGTTCTATTTTCTCACATGGTAGTCAGGGATCTAAAATGTGCTTTCTGTTGCTGAGCCAAGAGTAGCTTTGAAGGATAACAAGCAAGCCCCTGTGACCTTGAATTAGCTGCAGAATACCACTGACAACACATACTCCAGTCTGGATAGATCTTCAATCCCCTCAACTTCTACACCGTGGTCTTCACACATGTACCCCTGAAATGCATAGACACATGAAAATACATGAAAATCAGGAGTAGTTCAGCCTCATTCCAACACTGGAGACAACACCTGTACCTGTTTCTGCGTGACTTCCATCTCTAGCATGTTGTCAGTGATGTCTTCTGCCTCCCACAGATCCTTGCAGACCTCCATCACAGGGCTGTTAGCCAGGTGTGGGTCCTTGTAGATGGCCCATTTGCTCAGGTTCTCCACGGTGAGTCGTGGCAGAAGCAGTTCAGAGTTCAGCCAGGCTGCAGGATCACATCCCTGAGCCTGCTGCTGAGACCAGTGAACACAAGGTGTGACTATGGACCTTGCAGTCGGAAGGACACCTGAACCCTCTTTGACATCTACCTCACTGGAATAATCTGATGTACGTATCGGGTCCTCTTCTCGATGTGGAAGGAAGCCCTGTTCACTGTTTCCCTGAGGACTTTGATCCATCAAAGATCTGGGAAGGTCACATTTGAATCTGCGGCCCTGTTGCACAGGCATCGCGGATATTCTGTCCGATAGAGATCTCAGTTTCTCTAGTGAATAACCATTCCCAGAGCCTCTGGATAAGGAGCTCTTTGTCTTAACTATGCTGTGGACCCTAGGAAATACTACAGCAAACTTGGCATCAATAGCACTGTTCTTTTCCTCATCCAAGCTAAGTAAGTATGGAAAGGAACTGGTTCCATGAAGAGGGGAATCACCAGAAGGCAAATCAATGTGTCCCACTTCCTCTGCCGTTTTAGGACTACCTTTCCCTTCCACTAATGGAGGGGAAGATTCTTTGTCACTCAGCTCAGCCCTCCCCAGCTGTTCAGCTGCACCAGGGAAAGCTTTGCCAGACCGACTAACCCACCCAGCAGCGCTTACAATCCGGATTGCCACTCTACTTCTGAATCCAACAGGTTTGCTGCTCCTCTTCCTCTTCCCAAATTTCTTCAGGAGCCATCTTGAAATACCAATTGCACATGCCACACTCAAAAGACGAGCCTTTAGGCTTGCTTTCTTGGCAGGTTTTTGCCCGAGCCAGCTGGTGACTTTTCTGAAAGCAGAATGGCTGTGCAAGTACTTGGATCCTTTCCCATCGTGCACAGTTTCTTTTTCAAAAGGTGCCTCTGCATCCTCTTCTGCTTTCTCTGTTTTTGCCTCTAAAGTTTGGCCTGAACTCAGTTTAACTTTTCCAATAACTTTTCCAACTTTCTTCTTCTTGCCAATGAGCTGCTTATCAGATGATTTTTTTGTAATAGTGGAGCAGCTTGAAATATTTGAAAGATATAATCTTTTCTCTCCAAAACTCAGTCAGAGCTATGTTGGGTTCCTTCTGTGTACTGAGGGTTTCTAGAGGCGTGGGTTTTGAACAGATGCTTTCAGCATTTTTCAGGTCAGTGTTGGCTTCCAAAGCCATCTGGACAGGATTTAATTTACAGCTTGTTAATAGTTTGGTGTCAGCATTTTTCTGTTTGTTTTTCAGGTTGAGAACGATTCGGGATTGAGAAGAGCATTTCTTTGTAAGCATCTTCACTGCTGACTCCTGCTTGCTGCAGTCTGATGAACTGTCTCTCTGTGTATGTCCTACTGCTTTAGCTTGTTCTTCAGTCTCACACCTTCCAGATTTCGGTGTGATCTGCTGCTTGGAGAGCAAAGGGTGATCTTCCGGTCTGCTGCCTTCGTCATTCACCTTCCCTTCCTGGGCAGTTCCTTGAAGTACTCTGCTGAGGCAAACAGGGAGCTCTGCTTTCACAGCACTACGCAGTGGTTGCTTTGCATTTTCGTTTCCTTTGTCAACACTCTCTCCAGTGTTGTTCTCCTCACTGCTGTCAGAATTATCATGCGCATCTTTTGATATATCTTCAACTTTGGCATTTTCTACATTTTCCTTGCCTGCTTCATTATTGCCATTTTCTCTGTTCTTAAGACATTTAAGTTGGAATCTTGAAATGCTTACATCATCATCTTCCTCACAGCTCTCATCTACAATAGATTCTGGTTGTCTTGGCATGTCATCTTCAGTTTTCATTTTCTCCTCTGCCTCCAATCCTGCAAAGTCAGTACCTTCATCCTCAGATTCATGCCTTCTATCTGTGGTCACCTGCTCCCTTCCAATTTCATTAGATGCTTCATTGCTTTCATCAAGCAATTCCCGATAGCCTTTGCCTTCACCCACAGGAGGCTCTTCGAGCATGGCTTCTTGCTCACTGATGTCATCTTCCTCTGAAGAACTACTCCTCTCTTCACTGCTTGCAGTGCTGTCCACTGCAGTCTCTTTTGTGCCTTTTTGATGGGTCCAATGGCCTTCACTGCTGGACTCGGAGCTGGAGTTATCTGAGGTTTCCAGGATATTTTCTTCTGCACTTTCAGTGACAATAATCCTGGTATGTTTTTCAACTTGTCTTTTCCCAGCTCTCTCCCCTTTTCCCTGTGCCATACTGCCTTGGGATTGAGAACCTGACTTCTGCTCAGAAGCTTCCTTAAGGCCATGATTCTCATTATGCTTTTGCCTCTGTCTGGCATTGTGTGCCTTTCGCGTCAAGTCATGTTTCTGAAGAGACCCTTCTGCACTTTGCACTGCCATCGACTTTACAGGCTCTGACCTGGTGACACTTTCACTAACACCAGGATGCTTTCTACACTTCCTTTTTAAACCGTGTTTCTTGCTGTTTGCGGTGGCCTTTTCTTCCTTATCGCTACTGTCCTCACTTTCTCGTGCTGATGCTATTTTCTGTTGCTTGCAGACCTTTCCTTTTTCCCCCTCCAACCTGGACACTGATTGCTCTCCATGTTTTCTCCCCAAACCAGATCCTCTTTTATCATTTCTCTTCCTAGCTCCTTCCCCATGGAAGAACTTTTTGTGGCCATTTTCTTTGCTTCCCTGAGGCCTCACCAGCCTCTGGCTTTTTAAGGGGTTCTCTTCAAGGGTGTCATCTTGTTCAGGTAGTGACTTTTTGCCCTTCAGCTGGCCTTTACTCTTACCTTCCCTCTGTCTCTCACAGTGGATCTTTGAATCTCCTGGGGAGCTTGTCTTTTTCTCATAATTCAATGCTTTTGTTTTTCCAAGCTTTTTGTGCCGAGTCTTAGATTGGGAAGGAGGCATTTCTCCAGTATTCAGGAGTATGTGACGGCTTATCTTAATTCACCTATAAAAGGAAACATTGTGCATTTTGCTGTGAAATAGGCTACAAAGAGAGGCTAGAGCTGCCTAAGCAATAATTTACCTTGTTTCTATAGAACTGAACAAATGTTTGCAGGACCATACCTGCACAGCTGAGCAGTGCCAAACTGACTGTCCCGGTCCAGGATAATCTCTGGTTTATTTTGACAGGAATCACCTTTATTTTCTTCTTTTATTAGGACTCTTGCCAGAGGCCAGTTATATACAGATAACTGAGCAAATGTCCATGATTTTCCACAGTTAACCAAGGATTTGCCACACTGTAGTTTAAGGAAGAGTCGTTATTTTATTTCAGCTTTTGCTTCTGCAATAGCCATCTTTGTGATGAAGAAGAGAGGAACACATCTAATGATCTAAGTCAGAGTAAATAGTTAACTCAGTTTCCTAGGTATCCAGAATCACAGTTGGATCTATATGAACAAGACTGGATTCCAGGTTGAAAATATACAACACAGAATAGATGCTGTATTGCTGAGTAGAACTGAAAAAACCACAACTGATTGTTAACCAAAATTAAAAAAAAAAAAATATCACTCAAATTGTACAAGCTGAATTGATACTGCAGTACTAGAATCCGGTCATGCTGAGCTGATGTGAAATTACTAGAAAGGACACAAAAATATAAGCCCCAATTTTTGTGTGTATTTATTATTCTTCCCCCTTTTATTTGAGCACTTGTCTCTTAACAAGCAAGTAAGTACTTGGTAAATTTAAATATATATGGTAATTACAGTTAAACACTATCTGATTTTTCAGGGGATAACCTTTTAAATTGTCTGCAGTGCAAGAGAAGGATATTAATGAACAGATGATACTCAAGAATTGACCTATCATGAAAACAGTTTAGCCCAAAGAGCAAAATTTATGAGGAAGCCAACTCTCATTGTGAACAGTGTCTGTCCCTGAACAGCTCTCCTGAAATCTTACTGGAGAGAAGGCTAAATAAATGGGGGGAATTAATAAGGAATGGGAAGATGAGAGAAGAAATAAAGTGGAAGAAAAATAAATATAGTGGAGTGGACAGCAATGATAACAATCCAATCATGTAAACTGATAATCTCTGCAGGAAAAGGTAGTTGAAACTGAGTAGGTTAACTTTGTAACCTAAGCCTACACTTCAGAATTTCTTCTGAAGACATAAAACACTGACAGAAAATTGCCCTTTTTTAGGATAATGTATGTTAGCTGCCCACAGAAAAA
This sequence comes from Eurypyga helias, assembly GCF_000690775.1. Lineage (NCBI taxonomy): Eukaryota > Metazoa > Chordata > Aves > Eurypygiformes > Eurypygidae > Eurypyga > Eurypyga helias. The sequence goes on along the minus strand of NW_010243057.1, from coordinate 8,457 downwards.
TATTTTCAAATCAATCTAACAGATTCTACACCTGGATTCTTGTTGATACACAACTGTACTGCAAAAACACACTGTATAAATGCTGCCAAGCATTTGTACGCCAAAGAAAACTCCTAATACAGACCCGGTGCATGTCTATGGAATTGCCTGGCTCCATCTTTTAGAATGATGGGGCTGGTTTTGAGTGGTGTGTTCCGTGAACAAGTGTTCAATGCCTTCCAGGATCTGGCTAAACTGAGCAAGAAGTCAGAAGCAAGTATTGCCACACATGTAATGGCATCGCCACCCAACTCCTCCTGAGTGCCACTGTCATTAGCTGACAGACGAGGAAATGTCCAGTATTCCAAGTGTTAATCATT
>NW_010243057.1:0-8067 GCF_000690775.1 Eurypyga helias | reverse complement strand
TCTTTCCCTTTCCTCTAATCATAGGGAGGAAATAAAGGATGTAAAAGTGCCCTAAGGATTAGTCCTGACCTTTCAGCCTATTGGAAAATATCACTTCAATCCTTTCCAGTTATAAAGATCCTGTATTTTATGAGTCAAACTCTTGCTGCTTCAGACAGACCAAAATACCACTTGGGCTCCAGACTCCACTTCTACCCATTTGTCCGAATGAAGTGCTAATGGCAGAGCCTGGTTTTGATTCCCCACTCACTAAACACTCCAAGGCAAAGGTCCAAACCAGGACATAACTGAAAGGAAATGATGGGCCAGAGAAAGGAAAACTGGGAGGGGAATGGAAGAGGAGAATGGGGCTAAGGAAAAAATCTTATAGCAAGGAAACCCAATAGTTGGCAACATCTTTCCATAAAAAAAGCCTCCTGTAGGGGTATTTGTAATGACCTTAGAGATTACATTACAATGATGGACAAGGAACAAACCAGCACACAGGACACAGGGAAATTCCATTATATATTTTGTCCTCTCAGCTCTTTCTCTGTTAAACTCTTTTCTCCCTTTGCTCCTTCTTTATCATCTTTCTCTTTGTTTTTCAACCAACTCCATAGACTCTCTATAGGCAGAAGAGAAACCCCCACCCATCATAGACTTACAATAGGTGACAGAGGAGCTAGCAGTCAAGATTTTGTTACTACTTCCTACCACCATCATAACTCCACAGTGTTAAATTTATTTAAAGGCTGAAATACAGTGTCTGGAAGCCTTCGGTCAGATGTTGGACTGTTATGGGATGCTGGCAACCTATTTACCTGTCTCAGCTCTGAACCCTGTACCTCAGTGATCATAGTTGCAGTGTACAAGCTCTGACAGCCATACCCAGCAACAACGGGGACTGCAAAGACACATATGGGCCAGTGGGAACATTTGAGAGGTGGGATTGAGCTGGGAGGATGTTAGCTAAATGTTTTCTTCCCCATAATGAAAAGCAAACCCTTGCTGCTCATGTACACATACTGCAAGCCCTAAAGAGTTCTGGCCAAGATTCATTGAAGCTCCATCCACAGGCCTCTCCTTGCCCTAGGGTAGTGGAATGGGGGAAGAATACACAGCCTAAATTGCAATGCAGATTAAAGCTTTAAATCTTTGCAGCTATGACAATGTCCGACAAGAAATGAGAATTTTTAACATTTAGTACTTCAAGAAAGCAGCCTACTCTACTAGATGGCAATCCATCCACCCTCCAGCATACCTCATGACTTGCTTGTAGACTAAAACTTGTCCAAGCATCCTTATCAGTTATTTAAAAAAAAAAAAAGAAAATTTAAAAAGCCATTAAAAAAATACATTCCAGTGCTCTGGCAACAAACTAGTAAAGAACAACTGTGAAGCAAAGCTTGCCGACCCCACTGAGGGCAGGGGCAGCAAACTCACATTTGAGATTTACACAGTCCAGGAAGGCTGATGCTCTTAAAAAAGCACACTAGGCATATGTAAAGCACATAGCTTTATTCCAAATGGGGTTTTTTGTGTATTACCCATTTTGTACTCTTCTGTATGACAGAACAATCTTCTGCAACTGAAAAAAACAGGATCTCCCTTTTCCCCTGTTGCCACTCTGATGCTGAGCAAAAAGCTGCTGCCCTGAAAGCACTGTTGCGTACAGTTTAGGGCTCCTCAACAACCAGTGTCCCGAGTGTTCACTCTAAACTTGCTTTTTTCTCATGGCCTAGAGTTGACTCTATTCAAAACATTTTGGACATGTATATTGCATAGTACAGAGTTCACCTCTCAACATCAAATCCTTTTCTTTTATCCCTCTCTTTAAACAGTACTGTCTATAACACGTAGGTGTCCGGTCAACTTATTTCAGCCCCCTCCTCGCTTAATACACCAATACTAGTGGCCTAGATCTCTAAATCCTGCAACAAGACTTTTGTTACTGAGATTAATGGTAGCTGAATTAGACCCTAAATCCTCAGTACAGAATAGTTGTTAATATTCTATCCTTCTGGGGGCTTAATGTCGCTACTGCTTCTCCACAATGCCTAATGCAGAGAAATAAAAGATTCAAAGTCTGCTTTTATGCACTACTGCTAGATAGTCATGTGTCTGGAAAGCTAAAGTCTTCCACAAAATAAAAATACTGCAATACTTGGATGATGAGGGAGATCAGGAACACTGCCCAGATTTGAAGGGAGCTTAGACACAGGACTTCAGTTGGATTCTCTAAAAGGTAGGACCCCAGACTCTGAATCTAGGTTGGAACGTGAAATCCTCGAGTTCGCAATTGTTTTGAGACAGGGTTTTAGAGCAGATTGTTTTGTAACACCACTGTTATTACTGGGAATGGTAAGATGAATCACTGCTTATATAAACAATTCCTTTGACATCAGACCTGCTTTGATTAACTGCCCTGGACCATCTGCCTCCTGGACACACTGGAGCAGGTGGAAGATCCTCCTCCTCAGTTTTTCAACTGCCCTCACTCTTTCAGCTTCATCTACATCACTACAGGAAAAAGAAAAATCCATTTTTGTTCTTCGTTTTTAGAAGAAATAAGAATACTTTATATCAGAGAAAGCACAACCTCAATGCTATTAAGAAACACAGCATGAAACCCACAGACAAAAAGAAGAGCAGATAGTCATGCTGTTATTTTAAGACCAGTAGAGAAGTGAGTCTCATCTTCCCTAAACACAGGGGTTTCTCCCAGCTCACACAGAGGAAAAAGCACAATCATTAATCTTAAAGGGAAATGCTTGGAACTTAATTTTTAGCAGTTTCTATTTTCATTCACCTGTACAAATTGCTCAAGTTCCTGTTACTCTGCACAGTAACTTTGTCAACGTACCTACACCATCCGTTCTGATTCCAGCGCGCTACTCAGTACTGCGTATCGTAGGTCATATTCATGTCTATGGTAACATATTCACCCTCCTGTACCTTCTTTCCGCGCAGCCTGGAGTCTGTTCCCACGTCCCTGCAAGCCTGCCCAGCTGTGGAGTCTAACATCAACCCTGCCTGGGCTGTGCCCAAACAGGAGATGATTACAGGCACATGGAAGGAGAGAGGCATCAATAATTCAAGCTTTCTCATGGCACCTTTGAACTTTTCAACCAGCAATATCACCAGCTGATTGGCAGAATTTTGGATAAGAGCAGAGGTGGGATTTCACCTAGGCAAGAGTCAGGCTCAGACGGAGTATGACTAGGTATATCTCCAAAGAAAGACTGAAAAGGAGAGGTCAGTTCCAGTACCAAAACATGTCTGCTGTAATCCAAAGGCTACCAGACAAGGCACAGCAAATACGATCTAAATAAGAGTTTAGGCTAGTGAAAAGGATTAAATCATAGGCCTTTCTTCTGCATCCCTGGAGTTTTATTTCAGGGAGCCAAGCATGGGTAGCTCAACCTCTGCCCTCTTTTCCTTGCCAGTACCAACCTCTCTGCTGACAACGGGAAAGTCATTTCCAGCTCAGCACTGAGGAGACAGCAAAACTGGCACCATTTTGTCCTCATTAAGCCTAAATCTCAGTCCAAATCAAGCGGAATGACTAAATCTCTTTTCAAATTGAATCTCCAAATAAAGCCAGGCTCCCCTGTAAACAAAGATTTTGCAGACAAGTCAGGGCTACTCGCAGCAGGTGATGATGTCCATGCAACGCTGCTGTCTAATCCAGTGAAGGTTTTCCCCTTCCCAGTTTTTTCTCAAGAAGGCGGGTAACAGAGCAAGCACAAATGCACAATCTAGCCTGTACGTGCAGTCTCCCTCTGCACCCACCAGGCTGTCAAGTGACAGCAAGGTTAGTGCAGGGCTTAACTACTCTGAGGATGAACCTTGTTCTTTAAGGCAAAGTCCCATCTAACCCCCTCCTCCCTCCAAAAAAGGTTTTCCAGAGGAGTTGGAGATTAAACAAGATAAACTCAGGTGTGGCCAGGAACCAGAACAAGTGACCCTAACCTAAAATGTGATGGGTGCTGTCAAGATAAGGTATTAGATGCTTAGCAGCATTAGTTTGGGTGGGGCCTGCTTTCCTATCTCTTTCCAAGAACCCCCTGGCTGTTATGTACCGTACTTGGAGGGCGCCTTCACTAAGAAGCAAAGATAAAAACAGGGCAGTGAGCTGGAGAAATTCAGATACACGCTTTACCAAAGCTTTCTGTCACTGTATGGTCTTCTTTTAGCTCATGAGGTTGTAAAGCAACAGCTTGGTTAATTACCTCATTACATTATTTAATTAATTATTTATAAATAACTCTCTATCCCTCTCTGCAGAGAAGAGAGTTCCCTTATGGACAGCCCAGAATGACTGATGTCATCTGGATCGTGAATTCCTTAACCAATCTTGAAAAAAAGCCTCGGGGCTCTTCGCTCTAAACTTCTAATGTGTGTATGGCAGGGAGGAGAAACTTCTCTGAAAACTCCAGCTCTTGAAAGTACCTGAGGAGGAAGTGGCTGTAACAAAGTCTGTGTTGTTATCAGCTGGAGCCTCTTCAAGGCTCTGCATACCCAAGGCAGAACTGGAGCCCTCTGTTTCTTTGATTTGTCAGACCTCTCAGATGGTATGATTGGGTTTTGCCTGAGGAGGATGGCCAAGATGAAGGTACTGATCATGTTCACTTTCTTATCAGAGTGCTGTTTGCTTTGAGCTACACTGAGATGAGAAAGGCTAAATTGATGCTGTGCAAATATTCCCTCTCCAACTTCGCTCAGTCGTGAGCCTGTTTGCCTCAGCACCTCTAACCTGAATTCTCTGCACAGACTAAACACTGCATTTGCTTGCCTTTTAAAGTGCTCCTAGCAAGAGGCTGACAGGTTTTTTTTATCTTTTTAACAGAGGGGAAGGAACAGGAAAGATGAAACATTTCCAGATCTCAGCTTCAGATCCCTGAGCAGACTGGACAGTGGGAGTTTGTGGCCAAAGACTTGGGTTCAATGCCCACCTCAGTCACTGATTTAGCATGTAGCTTTACCCAAAATGTTGCCTCACTAACAACACATGCATTTCAGACAAGAGTATGAATACTGACACAACTTGCCTCATGCACAGCACCCTCAGCATTTGGTACGTGCAATAACAATTAAGTCAACTTTCAAACTAAAATCTTGTTTGCACTTTCCCAATTTCACCACCTTTATCTCCTCTGCCCATTTCTGTCTGGACACACCGGGTTGAGAAGGCAACGCTGGGTGCAGTAAGGAGCTGGGAAGTACACTATCTGTGCCAGCTATGTGCTACCCAGGGATACCAGTACCAAGAGGAATTTCCAGCGGGCCAGCTCCTCTGACTTAAAAGCCCTTTTACCTTTTTGGAACTGCTTTGACTGGGGAATCCAGCAGCAGATGGAAGGCCTTAAGAAAAGAGAGGCTACATTCCTTGAGAAAGTACAGACCTACCCAATTTCCAAAGGATTCCTTCATTTACACAAAATATCAGGTTGCTTCAGTTTGTATTCTGTCACTATTATTTATGTTATTAGAGAGTGATAACACATCAGACCTGTCTTTTCACTGCAAATTCTTCTTAAGTTAAAAATAAAAGCATTGATGCCATTTCAGAAAAGAGAGCTAAGAAGGCAACTTAGTTTTTAAAAATGCCTAAATGACATAAATAGAAGTGTAGAAACTGGTTGTGATCGATCAGAGCAATGAAACTGCATGAATTCATAAGAACCTTGTTTGTTTGTTAGTAGTTCAGGTAAGGGGGTCAATGCTGTTCCTAACTATTTTTAAGATGAAACTTGATAAATGTATAAATAGGGTCTCCTCTTTGGTTCATTCTACAGCAAGTAGAACTGACAATCCAGTCAGGAGCCTGCAGCCTATAAGGCTGGTTTAAAAATACCTTCCTCTTTTTTGTGGTTGTTTGCCTTTTTTTCCCCCCTAGGTCTCATTGCATATAAAATATTTACTCTGTTCCTTCCAGATCACATGCTGCCTCATATTGACAGCAAACATTCTCCCTTGAGCCTGTACCCCAGGCTATTGGGAGAGAATTCCTGGCCTCTCACTGCTTCAAACTTGTAAGGCCTCTGCTCCCTTCTTCCAGCTATTTTAAGATGAGCCAGAAGGTCTCCAAGGTCCTCTACCCCAGCAATAACCCGAGGAAGTAAAATAAAGTATTCATGACTGCAAGAAGAAACCAAAACAATTAAGTTACATACGTTTGAAAACAGCCTCCTTAAATATTTCAGGAGCACTTTGTTGCCCAATTGTCTGCCACTCAATGAGGCTGGATGATCCTGTTACACTGGAAGCCAGCGTCCCATTGCCTCTACCCAGAGGTCAGCCAAAATGACAGACCAACACACTGTATAGATGGTATTACACCCCGCTGGGGGGATGGACTTTATCTGGGTCTGAGCCGAAAGACTCTGCACTGTGCTAAGAGGCAGCTCATGCCTCCTCCTTTTAATCCCCTGACCAACCTCTGTAGTTAGTGTCTAAAAAGAGCAAACTGAAGACGCGAGGCCAGACAAGCCGGTACTAACTTCAGTCTTGCTGCTTTGTTAACCAGAGCAGGTAACAGCAGTGAACAGAGAAATGACAACAGGAACTCTGGCATGAGCATGACAGCAACCAGGCCCACGTGTCATTCTACTGCATCCTCACTGCCGTTGTGTCCTGTGCTAGCTAGAGTACAAATAAAGAGGGTGTGAGCTTTGCACCTTCCAGCATACTTCCTTTTTACTGGGCACACTGAGGTGCCTGGGTGGCAGAGCTGGGAACTGTGGATGTGATACAGAACTTACTGGAGTCTGTGAAATCTCCTGAATTTGAACTGGTTTTTAAACCATTTATACGTGATTGCAAGACTTCCTAATTGTGTGGGCTACAGCCCTGGTGTGAGGCTGCCCACAGGGCCTGTTCTCCCGTGGGAATTACTTCTCTGCAGAAAGCATCGTAGCCCCTCGAGTATAAATCAAAGGATCAAAGATTGTACAGACTGAAAGGATTACACTCAGCTGTTTGAAAATCCCCAGCAGATGCTAACAAGCTTGCAGAGATAAAGGTAGAACGAATCATGTAGCTAAGGGTGAGGTTTCATACTACAGCTAAACTGACTTTATGACTGTCGTCTTTATGACTGTCGTCTGAAGGAAGGACTGCTGCTCCTTCCTTCCAGCACCTTCTACATTCCACAGTTGTTTCCCATCTCGGTGCGATCTGACCTTACAGGCAAGTTGATCTAAGGGCGAGATTCCTCTTAGATATGCGGGCCTGCTTGCCTGCAATTGTTCCTGCTGGTTATTCCCTTACTCCAGAGCATAAGGCATTGGTTCAGTTGACTGATTCAGCAAAATTTTAACATAGTTAAAAATAAAATGGAGAAGCACAAATATGTACTAACAGAAGAAAGGGAGCAGGAACAAGTGACACAGGAGGGCAGAACAGCTCTTAGCAGCGACACCACACAAGTGAAACTTCTAGGGCTCCTAAGCTTTAGAAGGGAATGAGGAGGAAAGTACAGGGAAGTTAGAGTACCTAGAAGAAGGTTTGGGTTTGAAACTCTGACAGATGCTCTGTCAAAAGCAGACTGTCCTATAATGGAACAACAGAAACTTCAGTGTGAAATTGGGCCACTCGTGCTTTTTGTGCCCTGTTATATTGTCTTTACAGTTCTGCAAGCACAAGTAGTCTTACTATGCTTTGCTACCAAAGATCTGGGACAAACGGGGAATGGTTTGCCTAGCCAGGCATCAGAAGACACACTCAAAGACCCTTCTCAAGGGGACTGCATCCAAAACTTGCCATTTCTTTTACAGGATGATGAACATTTTCTCCCATTTAATATTAACAAGCTTGTCAGTATCTCATGCTCTATTCCACTGCAGATATTTAATTTCCTTAATCTTCTGTAGCTAGATCCCTATTCATTTTGAGAGGTCTCATCTCTCCCTATGCACAGGAGATATCCTCGTAAGTAATAAATACCTCTCAGCAGATATCGCTTTAACAAGGAAATAATTTATGGAATGTGAGTCACTTCCATGTAGTATAGATTCTCATGAAAAGTTCCCTTTCTGTGCATAAGCGGTTCTAAGACAAGCACATCAGTGAGCAAGTTAAACT
>NW_010243056.1:18438-19484 GCF_000690775.1 Eurypyga helias | reverse complement strand
CCGGAGTTAAACCACGACACTGCCCTACGCAGAGAGCAGGCCGACCGTCCTGGACTGCAGGGTACCACCCGCTCAAGCTGGTTACCAGCCTGGGAGACCAGATTTAACTAGAAAGAGCAGAGGAAAAAAGCACCGTGCTGCGCGGCAGCAGCAGCGGGTTCCAGGCCGCGAGCTCAGCACGGGCTGTGTGAAGCTTTCAGTTATGTTTACATCAGCAACCACGGCTTCTTGAGGAATTTCACTGCTAAGGAAACCACATTGGCATGTCACCAGCAAGCCTAAGAAAACCCATTATGCTGTCAGCTGCGATGCCCTTCACAAGAAGGATCATGCAAGGAACAACTTCTGCGCAGGGCTCTCGGCACGCCAAAGAGGAGTCGACGGCTGCTCCAGAAGCACTTTGTTCAGAGGCTGGAGAGCAGGATGTGGCAAGATCCTTCTTACGTGAAAGCCTCAAAGCTGCGCGGAAGATCAAAATAAGGAGCAAAATGTCCTAGAGCAGCCGATGTGAGAACCCTGGGAGCACGGCTCAATAATCCAGCTGCACGCTGCGTGACCCAACCGCTACCTGGATGGAACACACGCACTGCCCCAGCACACCGACACCTCCACTCTAATTCTCCACACCAAGAGCCCCTTAAAGGAAATGGCAACCCATTTTTGGTACAAAGTGGCCCTTGCCCTGTCGGCCTTTAAGCAGAAAACCCACGCTATTATCATAAAGAGAAGGAACGGCCAGTCCCAGCTTGCTGGCCTTGTTATGCTGGATATCGCAATATCCAACAGATATTTCTGTTGTGCCAAAATGCCAAGACCACAGCACAGGTTTTTCTTGCCTTGTACATCAACACTGTCATAATGTGTTTTCCCAAAACCGTGAGGACAAATATCCTTCCTACACTGACACCAGTGGACCCTGAATCAGGCTTAAAAGGAAGAAATACCCCATGAATTGGGCTTGTTCAGCCTGGAGAAGGGAAGGTTCCGGGGAGACCTTACAGCACCTTCCAGTGCCTGATGGGGCTACAGGGAAACTGGGGGGGGCT
>NW_010243056.1:11619-18361 GCF_000690775.1 Eurypyga helias | reverse complement strand
CCGGGAGAGGGTGGTGAGGCACTGGGACAGGTTGCCCAGAGAAGCTGTGGATGCCCCATCCCTGGGAGTGTCCAAGGCCAGGCTGGATGAGGCTTGGAGCTCCCTGGGCTATGGAAGGTGTCCCTGCCCATGGCAGGGGGGTTGGAACCGGATGATCTTTAAGGTCCCTTCCCACCCAAACCGTTCTATGGTTCTGTGATTCTATTCAACAAGCTGTCTCCAAACTCACCGTTACCACTTACAGTGAATCTTGCTGCTGTGGCCTCGCTAAGTGTGCAATAGCTCCTCTTCCAACTCTGAACTGAATGCTCAGATGCCGTACTTGTAAGGGGAAGGAAGTACGGAGAAATCAGCAGGATTGTTTAAGAGCACAGAGTCAGCAATTTGACAAAAGGGAAGCAAACAAAATGAAAAAAGAGCTCACGGAAAACAGATATCGCCGTTACAGATGTGATGTAGTTTGAAAACTTCAGTCTTTGACAGGAAATTAATACAGGAATTAATATGCTTCCAAAATACTGTGTGTTTGTTACAGAATTTGTCACTGCAACCTTGTAAAAAGCTGTTTCCCGGATCACGTTTTCTCGTCAAACACTGCCATAATCAAACTTGACGTGAGAAAATCTCTATCTTGTTGATTTTTCATTAGTGAAAAACTAAGCAGATGGTAACAGTGGAGTAAATCACAGCAAATGACTCCAAAACACCTTGCTTGAAATTCTTAGAGAGGGGGGGGAACCGAGGTCTGAACAGAACAAACCACAGAGGGTGACACAAAGCCCTGGAGAACCGCGGCTCTGTCGGGACAGTAACTGCAGTCCCCGCAGCAGCCTAGCGAGGCTGGGAAAACACCTCATGGGAATTCCTCCCTAGGCTCGGCCCACCTAGACCAGCGCTGTGCGGAGCTGCTTGGGAATTCCAAACTGCCCAGGAAGCATGGTGGCACCCCACTCTGCCAGGTAAGCTCCTCTCCCCGCGGCAGGCATCCCCTCGCCGGCCGATGACCGGTTCCGGCGGGCTCTGACCCTCCCACAACAGCAACTCCCTGCCGGACACGCAAAGCTATGGCCGTGACAGACTAAACCCCAATCCGTGACAGATTAAATCCCAATAATCTCCCTGACAGAAGCCCCGGGAAGAACAAACTGGACAGTTTCCAACCTGTCTCCGCTTCAGAGACTGGCGAGAGACGGACTGGTCCCCACACGCTACAGAGGACACTTGTAGTATTAACGAGTCAGTCCCCGACTACACGCAAGGGTTGAGTATCCATGGCGAAGGAAGCGTGTTTTACCCCTGGCACATCGGAACAGCAAGCAAACTGCTCCGCTGGATAAGCACAACTGCCCTCCAAATGGCAGTGGTTGATTCTGACGCTTCTGCGCTCTGTTCCCAGAAGATCAGAGACATTTGATACCGTGGAAATGAACTCGTGGTGGTTTATTTATAATAAAGGGAAGAAAAACAAACATGCTCCTCTAGGAAGGACACAGCCTTCAGCAGGTCACCGAAACACTCCTGTTGGTAAAATCCAGCGCTGCAGTATCACAGAGCTCGCGGTAACGCAGAGCCCTTTCCACAGCAGATGGACCGACCCAGCAAACGCCGCAGCACAGAAACGCTAACTGCAAACCAAACCGGCCGGCCAGAGGCCAGAAATCCGACGGCATCTCCCCGTTGTCGTTTCTACCTTGACTCAGGAACGCCGGATTTCAGGGGGCTGGCAGCTGAAAAGTGGGAACTCCCGTGCGGGCCTTGTCAAGAGCTCGGCATGATGCGGAACAAGGAGGAGCTTGTGTACGGCGGGAACGGCACTCTGAGAGGGTTCCAATGCTTTTCAGGCTGAAATCTCTCCTGAGGCAGCCTGTACCAGACCACCCTGCTGCGTGCCCTGCCCCCCAACAGCACACCTTGAGCCTGGATGGGAAGAAAGTTCGTTCTAGGAAGAGGTAACAATTCGGTGGCATATTCGTGCTAACAAGCTGCCATCTCTCCAAGATAAACTTACCATAAAAGAGGCCCAAAATTCGGAATTATCATTTATGTAAACTAACAAACATGCAACAGCAGCGTGAACAACCACACTTCAGCCCCAACCAGGCACACGCTGAAGGCTCCCGTGTCACCGAAACACCCGTGCTGGCACCGCGTGCACGACTGGAGCTGAGAACAGAACAGTCTCCGCCGCAGCAAAATCCCGAGGTTCCGCGTCTCCATACGGAGCGGAGCGAGCGCACAGGCAGCCGCAGCGTACACGCCACTCCTCAGGCGGTACAGCTGACCGCATCCGTGTTTTCCACCGCAGAGTGACAACACAGACTGGTCTTTATGGGCAAGAAAAAGTGTTACTTGGATGTGATGCTATTTGCTTGGCCGGGCTCCAGCTGGAGACAAGGAGAAACTGCTGGATCTACTTTAGGGTTCAGTTTATGGCGAAGTTACTCACAGAACAGGATGAGCTGCTTAAAAGTATTTCAGTCGTAAATCCAAACAAATAAAACCACTTTCCATACTGTATGGTAATGAGAACGCGCTCTCAAGTTGTCCTTACATACACTACCACAGGGAAGAGAGCCTGACAAATCTGCTAAAAGCTTTAAAAAGCCTCAATTAAATATTAATATTCGGAAAACGATGAAGCCAGCACAAAACCACCAGTCTCCTTCGCCACTCCAGTTCTGTGTAGCCCAGAGCGGGAGATGAAAGAGTCTGTGCAAACGGCGATGCCGAGATGGAATTATGAATAAACCAGAAAAACGCCAAGCTGCAGCCGTACGGGTTGGGAACCGCAGGCTGACAAAGCACCAGCCAGCAAAACGTATCCGCAGTGACGCGACAGCGAACGCAAAGCAGAGACGAGGTTCTCAATACCGCACTGGCCTTACAGTTACGTCCAGCGCGAGGAGACAACCCACGCTGGAGAGAAGGTCAGCATCGCTCCCCGCAGGTCGCTCGCCCGCTGCTCGCACACGTTCGGAGCACCCGACTGCCAGCTGGGGCAGAGGAATACGTTCAACCTCCCTTCAGAAGCGTGCCCGACTCCACCCGACCGCGGGACAGACGCGTGGGCGAAGAAGCACAGGGGTAGCACCGCCGCGCAGGAGCGTAGGGTCGGGTGGGTTCGCTGGTTCGGTAGTTGGTTGAGATGCTCCCTCGCCCTGCAGTTACTAACCGGGGAACTCTGCCCCATTTCCTTCAATTTTAGGATGGTTGGTTGGTCAGGTCTTAACAGCAGCCTGAAACGACTTGCTGAAAGCTCCCGAAAAGTCTTTTCATCGAATGATGACATCAATTCCTTAATTTTAATGAGAGTGAGATCATATTTTGAGTTTTCATTCTGCAATAAATTTAAAGCCAAGGTGACTGCACAGTTTCTCTTCGCCAGAGCCAATCTCCCTCAAAGGTGTAAGCAGAATTACTTTAAATAACAAACTCATCTTTGCTGCTTTATTTCCCACTAGCACAAAACAGCGTTAGCCTGGTTTTATTACTGTGCAAAAAAAATATATGAGCCCTCCAACTTACTCAAACAGAAGCCCAAGACTTTAACTCCCTGGTTCTCGCAGGAAAACTCCTGAGGTGCCAGCTAGTTTCTCTCCAGGTACTGACAGAGCAGAAGTTAAGAATATACAACCCCAAAATGCCCCATCCCTGGGAGTGTCCAAGGCCAGGCTGGATGAGGCTTGGAGCACCCTGGGCTATGGAAGGTGTCCCTGCCCATGGCAGGGGGGGGGGCTGAAGGGGGTTTAAGGTCCTTTCCCACCCAAACCAGTCTGGGATTCTAAAATGCCCAGGAAAAAAAACCAAGCCAACAAACCAAAAAACAAAGACAAAACTTAACAAAAGCACCACCTGAAAAAGCAAGGTAAAAATTGCAGAGGGTGTGCAATTAGACTTATCTTAGCATCACTTGTGGGGACATAGAGGTCTCCAATTCCACAGCCTGAAAAAACCAGGATGGAAGCCACAAATGGATGCAGGTGAACAGGGCAACTGCAGATGTCTGGCAAAGCTGCCGCTTCACATCACAGGGCGACTTTGGTGAAGTTGCCTAATTCCACCTCCATTTTGGCTGGTAGAGAAGGCAGGGGCTTACCAGGCCTCTCCCTCTAACTCAGTAACTGCACGAGTCCCACCTCTTCCAAAACCTCGAAATCCTACAGAATACTGTGCTCTACCCTTCCAAGGATCATCCTGATTGCAGCCTTGATGTATCCCAGCATCCCTGTCCTCTACTGCCCTGCTCCAGCATGCTTCATGATCCCTCTCCAGTCTATCCTGCACCACTCTAGAGGTCAGTTTGCTTCCTCCCTGCTCACACAATCCTATGTGAAGAGGAGACGCTCCACCTTCCCCAGCCTTACCGCTGAAGAATTGAGAAGTCAACATTCCCGCTCGTTTCACCATTTCCGCTGCAGATGACACCATAAAAAGCGATTCCACATCAACCGCTTGTTACTAGGCCTAACGGAGCCGTAACCACTAGACACCAGCCGTGCCACAGAGCACTAAAGCGATGATAAAACCAGTGTGGCAACGTAATAATATTAACAGGGTGATGCTTGCACCTTTTTTGATAAAACACTGTATTCACAGCAGGGTTTGCCTTCAACTACAACATAACAGCCTTTGTACGGCAACCTGAAACACCGCGGCCATCCTACACAGTGTAGGGGGATGGGGGGGCAGGAAGGGCTAAGGACGTGTTGACAGCAGTAATTTAAGACAAGACATTTTGCCAAGAAAGAGAAACTGAAGAATTAAAGCCCAAATGGAAAGCTTGCAACTGAGCAAAAACTCCGAGGAAGGAGGAGCGCAGGCAACAGGCACCCGTTTGGATTGCTGCCTCCGGTTTCTTCGGGAAGACTTGGCTGCTGACTCTGTGTTTCCCAGGGGTAATGCTCGTGCCATGCTACACAACAGTCTCGTAAGAGAAATTATGTTGGGAAATAAAGCAACCAATTCTCTTCAGTACAACAGGATCAGTTCATGTAGGCACTGTGCATTCTGGAGGCGTAGAACACACACAGAGAATAAATGCCTTGGGGTCTCCCAGCTTAGATCTTCCCACCGAGTACCGTGCCGACCTGCCCCGGCAGTGACCGCCAGCCTGGAGCATCCCTGCAGGCTGTGGTACCACAGAATCTAGTCGAGAAACCCTGGAGAGATGCTTCCTCTGGCCCGAGCTAATTCTGCTGGAGGAAGAGACAACAAAATTCCCCCTGAAACCCCAACGTCACACCCGGGTAGCTACCATCTCCACAGAAATATGCACACAGAAGCCACAGAGGTGGGATGAGCTCACAACCTGCCAACACCACGGTTTTCTGGAGCATGACACCTCCCTCAGTTGGGCTGTGCACAGATAGGACTGAATATTTCATGTTAAAAGCTCTAAGATGGGAAAAAACCCACCCTAGCTCAGACATGAAGTCTGCAGAAGTCAACCACTCAACTCCACGGGCAGGACCGTCCCCAGCAGTCCTGTTGGGAACGGCAAACCAGCTATAAATCCCTCCAAGATTTCCTGCAGAGGAAAGGGAAGTGGCAGACCGGCGCAGATGTGAGAGCGAAAGCGAGTCCATTTCTAAGTTCCTCGGTTGCACTGGTTTCAAATTGACATTTTAATACTTGAGTTTGCCTCTCCTTTTCATTCCAGCACCCAGCAAGCTGAGAACGAGAAATTCATCACACAGAGAAACCAGTCACCACGGAGGCAGGTCGGGCAGCAGAGCCTGACCACCGGAGACATCTCCTTCCCCGTGGTCAGAATGAAGTCACGTACGGGCTCCGAGCAGAGACTGGTTCCACGAGCGCTCCCCCGCAGCAGACCCTTTCCCCGTGGTTTAGTTTCAACAGACGGGTTAAGTGCTATACTGACAGAGCCACAGGATGAAAACCCTGAGAATTAAGCACAAGATCTCAGCGTTCCAACCCACCGACCAGCGCCTGAAGAGCTAATGCAGACTGACATGCAAAAGTGTGCAATCGCTTCCACGCGGCTGCCTTCATCTTCACCATGTACGAGGCCAAGAAAGCCCCTGGGGCTGCACTAGTGCCTAAATGGGCACAGGTTTCCTTCAGTCTCCAACAAAGGCTTTAAGCAATTGGCAAGCTGCCCCAGCCTAGCTGCCTTCTTCCTTTTCGTATGTGCCTCCATCCACAGATAACGCAACCAGAGGTGAAGGGTATCACAGGAAACCCAAGTCAGCTTTTCCCCCTCCATGAGGTAACTCCCTGGAACAACCAGCACGGGCCTTGTCATTTAGGTATCCAGCAGTATGGAACACGAACAGCAGCCAAATGTTCAAAGCCCCAGCGTTAACTGGTTTAGTGAGTTCAGAGGAGATGCTGTCTGCAACTGCTCGGGGCAGAATGTGCTGAAGGAGCAGAAATCCACCTTTCAACTAGGAATGTACGAAACAGCTTCAAACAACCCCTCTAAGACGTGGAAACAGTCCAAGGGCTGCTAGCTTACTCTGGTGTGACGGTACCTGACGGAGACTTTCTTCCACATTTCACCCACAGCAAATCTGAGCTACCCTTAAACAGCCGTTCTTGAGAGCCAAATTACAGCTCTTGCATCTCCCAGCCCTCTCCATGGCACCGGTGCCTTTCAGCCGCCCTTTCTCGGGCCGTTCGCATCACGTCACGTACTCCGCGGCTGTGCTGTTCGTTTCCTCAGGGCTGTCAGCTCCTCACGCCGGGCCGGGCCCAGCACAAGGCAGAGGCTGTCCCTTTG
>NW_010243056.1:5788-11588 GCF_000690775.1 Eurypyga helias | reverse complement strand
TGCAGAGGACAACAGACCCCGCACAAAGCCGTACCGCTGCCAGATCGCTCAGAACCTGAAGCCAAACTCTACCCTAAGAGAAGACTATTTACTCCTTCCCCAGTCCTCCGTGCCAAGGCTTCCCTTTTATCCCTCTGCTCAAAGAGCTCTGTCTGCCGGCAGAGCAGAGTGCCTGCAGTGCCGCACGACTGCCTGCCTCCTTCACACCATGGTATTGTCCGCAGGAAGGTATTCCGTCATTTTAGACAAGAGAACATAAGGAGTAATTCTGTTCCTACGAGGAGAGGCCAAGCTACGGCATCCTGCACGGCCTGGAGACCTCTGGCACCACCATCCCCCCTCCTTCGTGCCCCCCATCCCTTGCTGCTCTGCTGAATCCGGTTCCATCCCTAGAGGGGGAGAAGGCACTGCCCTCGCTACGGACCGAGGGTAGCTGGGAGCGAGCCTCCATCAGCCAGCCCCGGCGAGCTGCCGGCACCTGAGCCTTGCTTTCTAGGTGGCTTTCCCCATCAGGTTCAACACAAGAAATCACCTTCGCAGCCCAGGGAAACGACCGGGTGAGCATCACGAGCTGCAACACTGAGAAACCAAGAAGGATTACTGCAGGTAAGCGTGCATCACACTAATCTCTACGCCCCTCCTGAGCCAGAGCATCACGTTTCACAGGCCAGAGGACAGCAGCGGGTACAGAAGAACAATACAGAGCAAATGGCATGTGTTTGGACCAGAACCAAACCCAAACCTCTGCTAAAAAAAAGTGGAATTAGCGACAGTCACAGATGAGACTTCTGTTGTAACTCCCGCAAAGAGGGGCCTGAAGAACCGGAATCAGAGGAAGGAGGGAGGAGAAGGGTCCAGCTTTTTTAAGTCTCATCTGAAAAATAACTTCATTCTGATTTATTAAAAATCAGCTTATCCATCCCGAAAAGGGACACGTGCTATTAGGTAATTACCTCGTAGGGACATGACAGCAATCACAACGTATCAGGTCCGATTTTGCCAGATCCCCATGCCCCTCGTTAAAGCAAGAATCACTAAGTGTTTGACCAAAGCTCTCTACAACCACCGCCAAAGGGTAATTACATCCTCCCGTTGGCTGTTCTAGCCAGGCTTTTTTGGTTTTTAGGCCTACTGCAAAAAAGAATTGACTGGAAAACCTTGCAAGGCAACACCAACCCTAAGGTTTTGTAGTTTTCGGCTTTTAGGGGAACAAATTAACTATGCCGTAGCAAAGGCACCCGTGTCTCTGGTCAGGAATTCTTCAAACAACACCCCAAGTCCGTAACGCTAATGGCGACCGGCCCTGCACAGCGCTTACACGCTGCAGTTTTAAAACAGGACTTAACAAGTAACGTGTATCCAACACGGAATAACTGAAGAGCAGTGTTTATTGAAGGTTTCTAGGTGTGGCTGCAGCCAAGGCATAAGAGGATTATTTATATCTGACTCATTTGCTTTGTCTTCATCCATGATTCGCCCTGTTTGGGACTCAATTATTGACCTTCTTCTGCACCACAGGACTTTCAAAATTTAAACTATTTTCAAGAAGGACTCGAGAATTTAAAGCAGAGGGGAGAAATTCCACAGGAACGGTTGGTTTATATCGGCACGTGTTCAGTCAAAACTCTCACCGTCCGGGCAGCTTACGTGAACACGAGCAGAACATGCAGGCCCTCGGCACTCCGGGCAGACACCTGGCGTATTCCAACGTCTCTTCCTTCGTGCACCCTCGTCTACGGCGCAGAGGGCCGAGCGCCAAAAGCTCTGGGCCTGGCTCTGCTGGTTTGTGTGACTGAGCCCCTCTCCTCCCTGCATCCCAGCTTCCTGTCTGGGAACTGAAAATAACACCACTTCCCTCTTTTCACTGGAGCAACTTCCAGTCCAAAGTTGCCTAAGCATGGAGGTTTTCATTCCAGTGACAATGTGAATTGTTCTTTTTTTTAATCCACAAGGGATCACTTGAAGTTTCGGCCCTAAGAACAAGCACAGACAGGTCTCAGTCTCAAAACCCATCCACACGAGCATTCCACTCCTACGAGACCTACGTTCTGCGAACACAAGACAGGCCTCAGCCCTGTTTTCCTGGATTGCCACAAAAGCTTAGAACACCTGTACAATTCCTAAGTTTGGCCAAGCGGTTCAGTACTTTTTTGCATGGCGGGAGGTTTAATCAGCTGTGCTCCCCACTTCGCCGAAGCTCACAGCTTCACAAAATGCAGAGCCGAGGCACCCGCGCTCTCCACCACCGGAACCAGCGGAGCGCTACCAGGCGAGCGCACCCTGAGCCGGGGCTGCTGCCGGAAGCTTTGCTGTGCCGCCGCAGCTGTGGCTCCTGAGGACAGGCCGGAGGCAGGGACCTGCCTTCCTCCTGCTCAGCGACAAGGTGTCCAAGCAAACCTTTCTGCAACGCCCTTCTCCTTTCAAACAGCCTCGCATGAGGCCCTGCCTGGAGCCAAGCGAGTGCCACCAGTGCCGGGCTAGAGCCACCCCATGGGGCACGCAGCGATCTTCAGGTTTTACTGCCAGAGGGGGAACACCTTTAATAGGTGTTCTCCGTTTCGAGTCAGTTAAGGGAAAAAAGAAGCAGCACAGCCTCACAAGCTGCAGATGTGTTTATTCGCTTACGGTTGGAGGCCACGGAGATGCTCCGAGGGCTGGAGCCCCTCTGACATGGGGACAGGCTGGGAGAGTTGGGGTGTTGTCTGGAGAAGGGAAGCTCCAGGGAGACCTTATAGCACCTTCCAGTGCCTGATGGGGCTACAAGGAAGCTGGGGGGGACTTTTTCCAAGGGCCTGTAGTGACAGGACAAGGGGTAACGGGTTTACATTGAAAGTGAGGAGGTTTAGATTAGATATCAGGAAGGAATGCTTCATGGAGAGGGTGCGGAGGCACTGGGACAGGTTGCCCAGAGAAGCTGTGGATGCCCCATCCCTGGGAGTGTCCAAGGCCAGGCTGGATGAGGCTTGGAGCACCCTGGGCTATGGAAGGTGTCCCTGCCCATGGCACGGGGTGGGACTGGATGGGCTTTAAGGTCCCTTCCCACCCAAACCACTCTAGGATTCTATGATTCCTCTACCAGAACCGCTGAGGCTCAGGGACCTTTTATCTGCTGCCCAGATCACCAGACTCGGCTCTCCACCACGTGCTGGATAATCACAGGCTGGAATTCACCATGTCACTTCCCAGCTCCGGGGAGTACCTCTCCTTCCTTCTCCCCACCACAGTGACGATGCACTGGAGCAGGACTGTCAGCCACGACTCCGCAGCACACAGCCGTGCTGGCTACACGTTCACCTTCCTGACAGTAAGGCAAGGAATGACCTTTTGCAACCGTGTGTGAGCGTTGCTCACACCCCTTTTGAGAAAGTCGGGAGGAAACTTCAAAGCCTCTTTCCCCTCCCCAGGGTGGCTTCTGGCCAGTCAGCTCATCTGTGCCACCCGTTTCCAGAGAAGGGCACAAAGCTTCCACCGCGGGTAATTACAGCGCGAGGTGATGATGAAGATGCAACCAGCAGGCAAAGAAAACAGCCTTATCGGGACGTGCGCGCTGGCATCCGCTGCCGTGAGCACAGGACGCGGCTCCAGAAAAGGTGCTTCGTACTGCGACGGGCCTGCGCGTCAGGGATTAATCAGCACGCTAAATGAAGAGGCGATGCGTTAAAGGCACGGGTGGGAGGGCAGGTAACACAAAACCATCCTCACCCGACTACGCTTTCTGGAATGGTGGCTGTGCATGCACCCAGTGAAGACACACACGGGGACGGGACCCACAACCAAACCTTTCAGCTCGCGATCTGCTCTACCACCCCTGCTTTACACCACATCCTTCCAATTTATGGCCAACCAAATGCCCCGTCACGAGGTATCTTGTCTGTACGTTGCAAACTTAGCCCCACCGAACCGTCCCCCGGCTCGCCCCACACCAACAGCGTGTCCTCCTGGCCACCCCTTCCCGTTCCCAGCTCCACACCCCACCCCGTCACCCACAGCCCATCCGTGCGGCAACTACAGCAATGGCTTGTACGGAAAATCCTCCTTCTGAGCTTCCCGTAAGGAAGCCGAGCAGCTCGGCAGGAGGAGCGGGAAGCATCACATGATGATCAGTTCCCAAGAGAACAGCGGGCTCCGGGGTCTCCCCTCCACGCAGGAGAGGCGGGATAAAGCAGAACGCCCTCCAGCACGTCACCTACGCGGCTCCGGCGGACACGTCCTACACACCTGTCCCAGAGGAACGCCGGCGTTGCTGATCCCAACTAAGTTTAACACAAAGAGAGCTACAACCTAGAAACGCACCCACGAACCCCTCTGCAGCTTCCACCTCATCTCCAGCAACAGGGCGGTTTAGCTCTCGCACCCTTCAGGACTAGGGTACAGGAAGAACATCCCCGTTAAGAGAGAAAGACAGGAAAACCATCCCGAACAATGCTCTTCCACCGCTCCACTTCAGACCTGACGCCTGACATTAGTCCTGATCCCGGAGGCGAAACGGGCGTGCTTTATCCACTAAGTCACCCAGCTCCCACGGCTGCAGCCATCCTAAATGGAATGCATTATTCCTGCATTAAAACATATGTTTTTCAAGGCAGCTAGCCATCCGGCTGTGCTGAGGGAGATTACAGAAGACCTAATTTTATCAGGCAGGGATACAATTCTCCCGGTTGTTTTTGCTCCCTAGGGACACGGAGCTGGTGAAAGCAGGTTGCCTGACTGCTGGGGAACAATTCTGAGAGGCTCAGTTGCTGATCGCTGAGGCAGTAACTCACATCCTGGGTTCCCAAAATACATTAATGGATGCCCTCCAGGCTCTGTGGGCTCTCATCCCCATGGAATTCAAAGTCCAGAAAGACCTAGTTTGGATCAGCAATTCTCAAGGCAACAAGAACTGGGAAAAGTTAACGTTGGCAGAGAAGTGCTAAAACCTGCAGCAAGCTTTTCGGTTTTTCCTTTAATGTGCTGAAGTTACGGCAAAGACACCTCGGCGTTCGCTCACACGAGCGGCAAGGAAGCGAATTCCTCTGGCGTCGCCAACCTCTGGTGTCAAGAGAGGCTCTGCTGCTTGTGTGCGTCCCGAGCAGCAGGCCGGAAAACAACGCCAGCTGGCAGAAACAGGCGTTTCACCCAAAAACTACGCGGGCAAGGAACAAGCTGACACGGGTAAAGGTTATTCCGGATGAGAAGTCCAGGTGGGAGGCTCTTCCCAAGGCTTTTCATCCCAACGCAATGGGAAAATGCGTGTGGCGGGCGGAATGCTGCTGCCTGCAGAGCATCCGCGAGCTATAAATCACTGCTTCCTCACACGCGGTGCGACCCCAAGAGTCTTCCACTCTAACCTGCAGAATGAGACACCCTGGCCCAACGACTCTTCCCCGATTCCAGAAGCTCTGAGAAAAACTCTGGACTGAGCCAACCTCAGCAGAGGAATGCTCCAACCGCTCTGTTAGCCCAGCTCCGAAGCGCAGCACAGCAACGCGCCGGGAGGTTCAGGAAACGCTTTTTCGAACTCCGAGAGACGGCGTTTCAAGAAAACCATTCTAAGAGGTTATCTGCCCGCTGTACGCGAAACAAACGGAGACAGGATACGATCCAGCTTACTCTGGACTGAGCCAACCTCAGCAGAGGAATGCTCCAACCGCTCTGTTAGCCCAGCTCCGAAGCGCAGCACAGCAACGCGCCGGGAGGTTCAGGAAACGCTTTTTCGAACTCCGAGAGACGGCGTTTCAAGAAAACCATTCTAAGAGGTTATCTGCCCGCTGTACGCGAAACAAACGGAGACAGGATACGATCCAGCTTCTGCCTGCCC
>NW_010243056.1:772-5775 GCF_000690775.1 Eurypyga helias | reverse complement strand
GACTTCTTCCCCCTCGTCCGCTCGCTGGCTCCTGAAAGTTGCCACTGAATAAACATGATAAACGCGGCGAAGAGAAAGTCCGTGACAAGGTCTGACCAGGCAGGGGGAACCAGGAAGGAAGCCATCACCCCCTCCACAACCTTCCCAACGCACTACAAACCCGAGGAGCCTCCCGCGCGTACTTTCCTACCGAGCGCCAGCTACTCTCCAGTCAGGTGAGGGCGACCCAGTCCCGTGCCGTTACGGTGCTGTCCAGCCCGTTTACGACTTCCTGTTTCATGCTGCACTATTTGAAAGGGACAACTGAAGATGGGTTATCTAGGACACCGCAAAAAGAACACCCGGGCGGCTGTCGCGCAGACGTGTCCGGCCAACGGGTCGGATTAACGTCTCCGGCCTAAGTATCCAGCTGGAGCTGCAAACATCACCCGGGCTGGAAGCAGCGAGAATCGGAAAACACAACCCAGGATTCACCGCTACCACGTGTCCCCCACCCCGAGGAAAACTGGTTCTAGCCCCAGCAAAGCTGCAGAGACGCAATCAGGGAGGAGGTGGAGGACTTGATCAAAGCCTCTAATTTCCTCCTCTCCCCAAGGCAAAGGGTCAGAGCTGCACCTTTTAAAAACAGCCCCAAACTGGCTCCTCATTTCCTAAATACAGAAGGGACAACACAGAAATAGGCACATCCTTTAACTCCTGGTTATTTTTTGTTACACCAGGCTCCAAACCCCTTCCTTTTCTGCCCCCAATTACACGCTTCGGTCACGTACCACGAGTAAAACCTACTCCACTCACAGCAGCCAAAATGCTTCTTTCAATATTTGGGTTTACCTCACTCTCTCCAAGCCATTCACCACCGAAATCCTCCTGCCGTGACCAGCGTACACCTGTGAGCATCTGATGGGACAGACTCCTCACCGGGCTCCTCCTGGTCAAGGCTTGAGCCGTTTCCTGTTCCTGCGGGACACGGACACCGCAGGGAACCCAGGCACTGCCACGCTGACGTCGCTCTTCCCCCGGCCGCGCGGCTTCGGCAAACACGGCGTCACCCGGCGCGAAGGCTTGTCAGAACCTTTGCGAAGCCAAACATCTCCAAACCACTTGGAGCGAGTCCAGAGGAGGCCACGAAGATGAGCAGAGGGCTGGAGCACCTCTCCTATGACGAAAGGCTGTGAGAACTGGGCTTGTTCAGCCTGGAGAAGAGGAGGCTCCGAGGAGACCTCATTGCAGCTTTCCAGTATCTGAAGGGGCCTACAAGGGTGCTGGGAGAGGACTTTGTACAAGAGCCTGTAGTGATAGGACAAGGGGGAACAGGTACAAATTGAAATCAGGGAGGCTTAGATTAGATATCAGGAAGAAATTCTTCCCAGAGAGGGTGGTGAGGCACTGGAACAGGTTGCCCAGAGATGTTGTGGATGCCCCATCCCTGGATGTCTTCAAGGCCAGGCTGGATGAGGCTTTGAGCAACCTGGTCTAGTGGAAGGTGTCCCTGCCCATGGCAGGGGGTTGGAACTAGAGGATCTTTAAGGTCCCTTCCAACCCAAACCATTCTATGATCCTATCTCAGGACTCACTAACCAGCTCCCGGTGACACGCTCCCGAAGGGGTTTGATGCACGTCAACACGCCGGCTCAGAACCGGCCCTTTGTTGGCCACGCACAGAAGCACCGTGCCAAAGCCCTGCACGGCTTTCCCAGCAGACTCGCACCCATCAGCCCTCAGTCCCGCAGGTAAAAGGAAGCAACACAACATCGTTCCCATTACTAGTTTGGCCTCATTTAGGAGGCTCGTGGGTGAGATGCTGCACCAGTGCCCAAAACCCACGGGTGAGCCCTGCCAGCCGCAGGGCGATCGGACCCGACTTCAGCCCTTTCCGGGCCGCAGCCACAGCTCTCCTCCCAGTATCAGGGAAAGAAACCCACGGGAAACTTTTCTGCCCGCTCAGCAAAATCCAGGCAGCCAGGCCTCACTCGGACAATTGCTTCCTTTGACTGATCTGCTTCAATGCCATGCTCCAGCTACTTAATCTAGGAAAGAGCCTCAGCTACTTCGAGAGGCGCCTGGCAAAGAATGAAAACTGAAACACACAATTTCTGAACAAACAGAAAAAGACCGTGATTCCACAGGAAAATTTCAAGCCAAACAAAACATCGACTCTCCCCACTTGCTTGGTTCAACACGCTTTCTTCCAGGAAGGTTCTAGCCTATTTGGCTGGCCCTGGGTCTCAAGTGTTTTGCTGATACTACTTTTTCCACACCCGCCAGCAGCCTCGTTATCCCTTCAGCTTCCGAAAACCCCAACGGAAAGCTTTCCCCTGCAGACAGAGCCTCAGCTCCTCGGGACGAGACGACCGGCGTTAACAGGAACAAGCGCAGGTGGGTGACGCACCCGCGGCGGTCACAGACCAGAGAGCCAAACTAGGAAGGTAAACAGAAACCGGCTCCTTCTGCGCATGAAGCAAGAGCAGGGATACGATAACCCTGCCACAGCGACCGAAATCCCCTTCCAGGACCTGCTCACAGGGGAATTCCTCTTTATCGCAAGCTGGAGCTCCCCCTTCCCTCACACTTTCAGGTACCACAGGCCAAAGTCCACTCCAGGGACATCCCTTTACCCGCTGGAAGCATCAGACAGGACACAAACCAGGAGCCAAACAAGCTCTTTTTGGGAGCCCTCAGCCCTCTCCCAGAGCAGCTGACCCATAGCGTGGAACCTAGGAGGCGGCTGTCCCACTCCTCCATCTCCGCTGTCCCGCAGAAGCAGCGCGGCCGTCCCCGCCGCGCGCTGCCCAGAACAGACCCACCGAACGTGCTCTCGAGCCTTCGCCCGGCCACCCCAGAGCTTCTCAGCTCTACCAACGCAGCTGCGACGGGGCTCGCCTGAGAGCGGCCGCGCGGCAGCCTCACCCGAGGACCCAGCGTCCCCCAACCGAGCGCTGAAGCGCCCGAACACCAACATTTTCAGCTGCGTAGGGGCCGGATTCAGACATTCACCTTGTTCATGGAACTCAGCGGCGCAGGCTGCAAGCGTTTTAAGGAACGGCGTCGGAGCGGGCACAAATCACCGTCCCAGAGCTGCACTTCGACCCCAGACTGAGCTCCCCGGCCCACAGAAACGTGAAAAGGGGGTAAGAGTCAGCTCTAACGTTACTATCCGGACAGCCCTTCCCATCACCGGCGATGCGTGCCGTGGGTGTTCTGAGGGAGGAAGAACAGCACGGGAGAAGACAGCCGGCTCCAAAGCGAGAAAAGACGGAAAACGTGCATTTTCTGCGTGACCCAATTCACGCCCATCCGCAGTCCCTGCTGTGTTAACACTTCCTTAGGGGCGAGGGCACGGATCCCTTCTGGAAGGGAAGGGGGAGTCTGCGGAGGGTGCTGTTCAAGATCCGGGTGTGACGAACCTCACGCTGACAGACGGCAACTGAGCTCTCACCTGCGCCGAGAGACAAACGAGTCAGACCCTACTCAACCCCTGAAGCCAAACGGACACACCGTAAAGGGCTAAAAACCACAGAAGTGCAGTTTCTGTCGCTCAGTAACCTGTTTCCTGAAACACCTTCCGCCGTTTGGCTTACACAGCTCAGGTGGGCTCGGGAACGGGACCGCAGGGCTCGGCAGGAACGACCCAGGCGGCGGCGGCGTAGTTAGTCCGGTTGCTCTGTCCGCACAGATTGTTCCCGAAAGTCCCGTGGCTCATCCCTGCAAACCGTGATTTCTATTTTAAGCATACATTAAACTAATCCTGCTCCACTTTGCATCCTGCTCGCTGACACAGCACCTTTCACGAGCCCAGCGCCAGATAAGATTTTAACGCTGGCTTCCCCCCGCATCGTTACGCGCTCCCTACGCCGCGGCGGTTAAAGGCAACGCTGCCCGGCACGCTACTCCCGCCAGGCTCAGCGCAGGGGTTGTTTATGCTCCCAGCCCGCATTCTCCTGCGGCCGGCCTTCCAAGCAGCGCTCGGGTACTCCCCACCGTGAGATCACCCACCAAGGACAGGGCAACCCCCCACTGCCTGCTCTCGGGGTCCCCTGGCTGCGTGTACCGGCTCCCTGCAAGTGCAGTTCCTCTACTGTTCCAAAAGGGGGGTGTCCTTACCCAGAAACCCCCCCGGAAGGGTTACACAGTAAACACTCCAGCCCAGGGAGAAATAAAGCTGCAGGGAGGGGGTGGGAAAAAAGGATCAAGTGTTCCTATCTCAGCAACAACTGATCAGCTAAACACGAACTGAACAAAACGCTTCTATTCAGTATTGTTTACTGTAACCCTCAGTTACATTCGGGTGAACAATTCAGGCTCCTGAGCCTCAAACTGGGGTGGATTTTTCAAGAACTGCACAATGACATTACCTCCCTGACTCACTCGGCTCCTTTACAGGTGAGACCTCGGTTCTCTCAGCAACAAGACACGGTGGAACACACTTCCAAGGGCCTAGGGATAGCCACACAAAATTCTTTGTATTCGTGGGTTTTTGGACAGAAAAACAGTGATTTGCACAAACAAATCCACAACGTGCATATTAAGAAATCTGAATACTAAACGCACTGAGGGGCTGGGGACTTGATATTCGGAGAATCAGTTCCACAACATCGAAAACTCCCCTCCGTGGCACTGAAGTGGAAGCTACTAGAGAAGCTTGTTACAGCCCGGCATCATGTCACAGCCAGCTCCCTTCCAAGCCTGCAGTGCCGCGTACTGCAGGGTCACCCTACGCCGGGCTTTCAGCGTCGCAAGACACACGGCTCAGAAGAGACAAGTAACTGCTTAAAGCATTCGGCAAACCCTGAAAATAAAACCATGTCACGTTACAGGTTGAGCAATGTCTTTCTGTTCTGCACGACTGTGGGGTACCTGAATCCAGGCCCGTGTGACTGTGGGGTACCCGAATCCAAACACCCGATGGCATCATCGCTTCAATTATCATAGAATCATAGGATCATGGAATGGTTTGGGTTGGAAGGGACCTTAAAGATCATCCAGTTCCACCCCCTGCCATGGGC
>NW_010243056.1:0-634 GCF_000690775.1 Eurypyga helias | reverse complement strand
ACCAGCCGACACCCCCCCACCGAACCCCGGTAACACAAGCCCAACTACCAGTGGCTCGTGCACCCACTACCGCGGCCCTTCCAGCGGGCACCCTACAGCCGCGGGGGCAGCGGGGGCTGACAGCGCCCACCCCACGAGCATTTCTGATCTTCACAACGCTAAGTAGGTCTCCTCGACAGACCGCGCATCCCAGGACGAAGCGACAGATTAAAGATGTCACCGTAGTTTGATTTTTCATAAATATTAACGCTCAGGTCACTGCCACCGTGCAGTGAGCCCGACCGAGAAGCCACTGATCACGGCATCCAGCTCCATGCCCTGATGGAGGGAGGAAATTTAAAGAGATGCAAAACCGAGCTACCAGCCCTGCAACCTTCACCCTCTCGCTCAGACCCATCCCTCTCCCTCCGGCTCCACCAGGCAACTTTGCGACGAGGCTGCTCCGAGAACAGCGTTTGAAGCTGCAGGAAACAAAGACGTACCCGTGCAAAAAAAAAAGGAAACGCACAAAAGCGCATGCTCTGCCCCGATTATGGCCACGCAGAAGAACTTCACTCGCAAAGTGGGAAGAACGTCGGGTGCGTGTTCAACGCACCCCAAGGGCCCCCGCAGCCCCCGCCCCAGGGCCGCAGCC
>NW_010243055.1:0-16176 GCF_000690775.1 Eurypyga helias | reverse complement strand
GGGGGGGGAGCGGGGAGGCACGTCCCGCAGGTAGTACTCCGTAAGTGCTCATTCTCACAGGAATATGGCATTCATGGAGGGTAGGCATTAGCTTCCTGTGGCATCTAATGAAATCTCATGTGTTGGTTAGTGAGAAGCATGAACTATTGAAAAAGTAAATGGTGGTAAAACTGTCTAAGCCAGTGTCATGATGGAAATAAGATATCAGTACATGGGGGCTGATGTGAGGACTAAAAAGAGTGTACATAAAAATGTATGTCCAGGTATTTTTCCCTGAAATGGCATTAGTGTCTTATGGAGAGCAAGGTATTTGAGGCTTTGGGATTAAATTTTTGGCTGTGTGACTGCAAGTCACAAATTTGCAGCAGTTCCTGTATTTCAAATTTACACTTGTTTCCTATGGTTTTGTTTTTTTTCCCCACTTCTTAGGTAACAATGAAAATTTAATGCTGGGGTGGGATGAATGTGCTGATATAAATGTGGCAGTGTTGAAATACCAGCTTTTTATAAAACAAAGCTATGTATTCAGTGATTTTAAAATGATAACAGCAGGTATAGCATAAGCTGAAATAGTAGCTTGAACTGTTCCTCGTTCAGCAGCAGCATAATTTATACTGTATTCGTTTTACTTTGACATGAATGAAGCTGCCTTTTCTGTATGGGAGGGCAGTGAAGAAGTGTTACAAGATGTACAGAAACACTTAGTCTGATGTATTTACTGTGAAACAGTAGTAGGATTGCATAAAGACATGCTTCCCCTGGTAATTTGTTGTACATGTTGTAGAATCATCCCTGTCAGGCAGGGTATTTGCCTTGGAGGTACTGCCGATTAGTCAATAGATATCAACATGTCTCCAGACAAGCTGGCTGAATGCATGAGGAACATTAGTTCAAAAATATTAGTAATTTCCCTATTTAAGGTGTCTGTAGTGTGCATAAAAAAAAAATCTGTCTTGCTTACAGGTAGCTTAGAATTATATTTATTTGATCTTTCCAAAAGTAATATAATAAGAATAAATCGTGATTATTTTTTTTTAATATGACCTGGAGTATAAATCAACAGACATTTCCTATGCTGGTTTTGAGTTTTGTGTAATTAAAAAGGTGTTACTTACTTTACTAGTCGCTGTTTCAGAATTTTATAACTCACTCATCCTTTGCTTCTTTTCCAGAACCTGCCTAACCTTCTCAAAGATGATCGTTTTAAGGTTATGTTTGAGAATCCAGATTTCCAGGTGGATGAGCAGAGTGAAGAATTTAGGCTCCTTAACCCACTTGTTTCTAAAATAAGTGAGAAAAGAAAGAGGAAGCTAAAGATTTTAGAGGAACTGGAAGCACAAGGACAGGTAAAATATTTTCTGTTTGGATTAGGAATCATCCATTGTGATTTTTTTCCTGCGTTTCAAGCATTTGGATTTTTCACCCTAGAAATAAGGAAAGATGGAGACAATGTAAGAATTTCTTACCAGCAATACCAATTAAGTGTAATTTGTAATGTTATCCTAGGGTTTAGATGTGAACAATACTGTCTCTACATGAATATAGGTTTGAAAAACATAAAATATGTAGGTGGAAACAATGCTATAATATATCTTCTGCTTCATTTGCTGTTACTGCTTTTGTTCAAATTGTAGTTCTCTTCACCTGTATCTCTGTAAAAGCTGTCACGTAGTCTAATTGCAGGAATGGCTTGAAAAGAAAATCAGTTGGTGATTTCTTGTTTTATACTATTTTTGTCTGCAGGAAGAGGAGGAAGAACCAGAAGGAAAAGCAAGTGATGCAGAAAGTTCTGAGAGTTCAGATGATGAAAAAGGCTGGGTTGAAGAGGTCAGGAAACAGCGCAAGCTTCTACGCCAAGAGGAAAAAGTCAAGCGGCAGGAAAGGTTCAAGGAGGATCAGCAAACATTACTGAAACCTCAGTTTTTTGAGATTAAAGAAGGAGAGGAATTCAAAAGCTTCAAAGACTCTGCCAAAAAACAAAAATTAATGAAGTAAGACTAATGTTCCTATTTTAATAGCTGGGGGTGGATGATTCTCAAGTATTTTCTCTACAATGCCGGCCAGTGGCGTTTTGGCTTGGCAGCACTCACTAGTAAAGCCACATCTGGCGGTTCAGGGATATAACTTAAAGCGACATAGTTGTTGAAAGCTTAGTATTGTAGTTAAACAAATATAATGTTTAAAGTATGGGGGAGAGACAACACAAGTGAGATGAGTAAGAGATGAGGATTCTGAGCCAGAGTTGGGGATCCATTACTCAGTGCTGGTGAACTGCTGCTCTCACAAGTAGCAATGCTGATGTCTGAGAGGCTGCTTGTATTTCTCCAGCAGTGTCAGTGTGATGTTGACAGTCTGGATGTTTTGCCTCTGAGCCTCTAAAAGGGTGTGCAATACTGCGTGACTGGTCACTGTTTGGGGGTCGCTATTTTGGGGGTAGGATCAAGGTGGTAAAAGAAAAAATGTTATGTCTAGGTATTTTGATGGCATCCAGGAACTTAAAAAAAAATTGGTGTCCTTATATTGTCAGGTCTCACTATTTCTGTTTTTGCAACACGAAAGGTCAAACGTTATTTTTTAATTTGGATTTCCTTAAATTGATGATTAACTGAAGTAATTGGGTACTGTGTAAAGAGCGTGTCAAACTAAAGGTCTTGGCTTTGAGGTGCTTAATGCCTGCAGATCGTATTGATATTTGTATGGGGTGAGTTGAGCCCTTTGGAAGATGAGCTTTAATAGCCTTTTTATTATTAAGAGCACAGTCACTAATGCTAAAACCTTGAAAGACAATAGCTTCAAAGTTCTTGCAGCATACTGGATGCAGGGCAGAATTTTGGCTAATGTTGGAAACAAGATCCTGGGCTAGATGGATCTCGTAATAGCCATTATGTTTTTACTTAGAATGAAATTATACAGTCAAAGAAAAGGAAGTGAATAATACATATAATGGGGCTATTTCTTTGTGTCACTAATGACTGACTCGACAACCTAGCTGTTTCATGATGGAAATTTTCTGGAGATACGTAAAGAAACATTTGATAATTCCGTGTGTCCCTCAAATGTGCGAGGTTAATAATTCTGAGAATTATTCACACAGTGTTTCTGCAGTAGTCTAATAGTCTGATTTCCATGTTGTGCCTGTAAAGACCTCTTTGAATAGAAGTGGTATTTTTACAAATTGGGATTTAGAGCAGTCTGCAGAACTGATTCCCATGTTTTCCTTAGCTGTTTTTTATCAGCAAGTGTTTTCACACAGGGATTTTTTCATTCTTTATATGGAATATATCCACTCATTCTGGACACTAACTTTCTTCCATTTCTCCACCAACTTTCTTCTGGTTGTTTTTCTTTCTTCCAGAAAATGAAACATCTTACTTTTCTTTGTCAGGAGAAAATCCACTCTGGACACTCTGACAGAGCATTGTAGGCTAAAGATATTATTTACATTGTACTTGTATTTATAGTCATGTTGTCAAGTAACTTGAAGGAGCCTGAGACAGTGGTCACAGAATCTTTTTTTAGGTTGGAAAATACGTTAAATGGCACTGTCAAATGGCTCTGTGTTCTCATTGCCATTGAAATACTTCCCTAAAAGGCAGTATGGCTACAGCCTGCTCACATACTGTTCTTTTACACAATTTCAGCTGCTGACCTCTGAAGGAAATTCTCAAGGACACTCAATTTGGAGTATTAAGATTTCATTTTGTTCAAAACATGAAAGCTTAAATGTAAACAAGGACATTGAAAATTAAGTAAACAAGCAAGTAAGTAAGCCAAGACAGGTGTAAGGAACAGAAACATTTAGGACAAAATATTACAATTTGACATAGGACAAAGTAAATGTTTTTGTCTGCTGTAGAGAGGGAGAAAAAATAATTGCTTCAGCCCAGGAAAAGCTAAAGCAAATGCCACAGACCTGTCCAGTGGATGGAGGAATATCAGTGAGGACATAAATCATGGAAAGAATTTAAAAAGACTGCTTTTAGGGCAAAGAAAAACCTGTCTAATGCTAATTCTCTGCAGAATATTTTGCAAAGTCTGATGCATAATTAGGGTGGCTTAGATAAGATGCCCTCTATGTTGTAGGTGCACAGTTAGGATGTAAAATGTTTATTAAAAAAGAAAAAAGACAAAATAGAGGAATAGAATAGGATGACCAAAAGAAAGAATGACAGCATTACATCCTTTATGTTTTCTGAGTTACTGTCATTGAATTGTATTGCCGTGATTTTTTTTTTTTTACTTTTGTCTAAGCAGTTAGCTCTATACTCACCGATCCCACTTGTGTTCATCCAAGCATTGTTCTCTAGGATGGAGTTTGATATTCCTCAAATTCTTAGAACAAATTTTAAAAATTAACAGCTGGTGTCTTTCTTGCAGCATATAGCTGATATGATTCTGTAATTATAACGACTTAGTCTGTGAGCTAACTTGTTTGGTTAATAAGCATTTTTACATACTAGAATGTCATGAAGAAAATAGCTACGTACGTTTTCTGCTGGCCCTACTCAGTGATAAGTAGTCAGCATAAAAATAATGAATTCAAGTAACGTACTGAAAATTGGAAAGGCTGTAGTGGCATGTACCATCTGGTGAGGCTGGCATGTTTGTCTTTGATTTGATTTATCCAAGTTACGGAATGATGGTCTGTGACCAATATAATTAAGTACCTTAATACCTTCACTATGCACTTAATGGCTAGGTGTTCTTTTTTTCCCCTCTAATCGTATAATGTTCTACCTGAGGAAACAGTTTATGACTTACATAAAACTGGGTGTTTCTTTTGACATGTTCCTGACTCAGCACGGCTCCAAGCCCAGCTTCTAAAGCAGTGGTGCGTACTATAAATTTTTTCATAGCCCAATAGTCTACGCATTTCTTTGCGCAGGAAAGCTGCAAAATTTACTCATGGTCATAAAAAACACCTTGTCTCAAATCCGTCTACGTTTCATTGTCCCATTCTGCACTCTTACGCGTGAAAACCTGCAAAACTTTGCATTGTTTACTTACCGCTTAAGTTCCTCGCAGAGCAGCTTAAAAGGAATCCATTAAAGGAAAGGGTTTTTATCAGGTTGCTAAGAGGTCTTGATTTTTCCTGGTGTCCCTTTAAAGGGTTTGTTACCGAGGTCAGAGCATGTCAAAATGAAACGCTACAATATTCATACTTTACAAAGCATGACGGTCAATGTGTGTTATAAAATCACAGAATGGTTTGGGTTGGAAAGGACCTTAAAGATCATCTAGTTCCAAACCACCTGCCATGGGCAGGGACACCTTCCACCAGACCCGGTTGCTCAAAGCCTCATCCAGCCTAGCCTTGAACACTTCCAGGGATGGGGCATCCACAGCTTCTCTGGGCAACCTGTTCCAGTGCCTCACCACCCTCCCCGTGAAGAACTTCTTCCTGATATCCAATCTAAACCTCCCCACTTTCAATTTAAACCCATTACCCCTTGTCCTGTCACTACAGGCCCTGGTAAAAAGTCCACTCTCAGGTTCCTGGTATGTCTTCAGATGCAGCCAGAAAAGTCAACAAAAGCATAGTTGACATTCCTAGATATTCCTAGAGTAAAACAGAAGGAAAAGTCCTGAAACACTGTTGTTCTTATAATGGGGGGGGAAAATTTGGGCAATTTGTTTTTTACTGTAGAGCAGGGGAAGTTGCTTCTTTTAATAACACTTCTAATGTATCCCTTGAATCAGTTGGTTGAGGACGATTTAAAAAAAATCCCAAACAACCCAGCTGTTGTGTTTATGTGTCACTGTGTGCAGTTCACTATCATTTGAGGGCTGCGCCTTTCCAGATAAATACAGCCATACCTGCAATTATTCAATGCAATTCCAACCCTGCAGCATTTTGCTCCTCATTTTACTTTTTCTCCTGACAGAAGCAATATCTAGGCAGTCATGCTAAATAATTGCTGGGTGGTAGCCATCTTTCTCCAGTTCACTTTCAAAGGGGAGAAAAATGGGACTTCACTTGAACGTAGAAATCCCACCGCAGTGTCAGTGACTGATCTTCTGCCATAGTTAGCTCTAAGGCTTAGCTTGTCTTCCCGATTCGCACAGAGGGAACAAGTTTCTACATGTACTCACCGAAAAATATACTACAGAAAAAAATACAATCAAAGTACCTAGTCATGAGAAATAAAGTAATTCTTGACAGTAATTTTTCATTGTTAATCTGAAAAGTCTTTGTTAGATAAAATGGCTCATTAACCAAAATTCAGCGGACTTCAGAGGCTTCATGCACAGGCCACAACCCACGAGCCCTTCATCCACAGAAATGCCATTGACTGTAGTGGCTGCTAATCATCTGTCTTTTTGTGATGACTTATTTTCCACGTTAAAACTTGTACAAAAAGTGTCTCTTGGCCTTTTCTTCAGGGGGATCTAGTAGGGCACTAGTAGCAGTAGCTCAGATTGCAGAAACTAACTGCGTTCACAGTTCAGCGAATGTTTTCGAAGTGCAGCGGAGGGTGAGGTTGATCGTACGAGCCACGTCACATTCTCAGGTGGCACTACCTGTTCGTAGGGCCTGCATTGCTGAAGGACGAGCCGTGCCAGGACTCAGGTGCCTTTAGGGAGTCTGGCTGAAGCCTGCACCACCCCTGCCTGCCTGCCTCACGCCTGTGCTGGAGGCTATGCGGGAACAAGGTGTATTTCCACCCTCGGCTCTTCCTCTTTACAACCTAACTTACTGCAGTCAGCAAGGGTGATAGTAAATATCAGCTCACAACCTGGAGCAACTGGGGCCACATCCATGTGTCTTAGTTTTGTAGGGGTATTCACTTCCAGTGGGGGAGAGCCAAAAGCAGGATCTATTTCGGCCACAACAGCTGTCTCCTCCATAAAAATGCTGGAGTTGGTGCCCCGGGAAGAGGCTCTAGCATGCTTACAGAAGCTGACTGATGAGCACCATGCACTTGAAGGCATAGCTTTGTGTGGGGCTCCCCTCTGGGGTCAGGTTCTGCCTTACTTATCACAGTCACTTGCTTGCATTCCTCTTTTAGGTAGAAACCTATTTGTATTAGACTGCGTTAGGTGTAGTGTCCCAACGGCTGTTTTTATTTGGACTGAGTAGCTCGTCTCTATCGGTGAAGTGATTCATTCAGTGATGAATTCATTCTGATGTATGGTCAAGGTTATTTCCTTCCCTCAAAAGTGTTTTCAATTCAGAAATTGTAAGATTTCAAGAAAACTGAATATATCTAGCCTTATTTATTTTATTTGTGTATGTATTCCTGACTTTTTCTAACATTTCAATGAAGACTGTAGCAATAGAAGGGTGTGGTTTATTTCTCAACTAGACTCCTAAAGAAGTCCAGCTTCTTTAGCTGAAAAAACAAGGAACTTTAAATAAATTTTAAAAATGTTTCAACTGAAAGCAATATCTGGAGGGAATGATTTGAACTTGAACACTTTTTCTGTTTACTGAATGTTTATTTTTTAGAGTTACGGCATTTCAAGGTTTCAGAGAAATTAGATTAGTTTTGACTGCATTAACAGCTCTTATTAGAATAAAAGGTTGCAAGAATAGGAACTAATGTTAATTATTTTCTGCAGGAAAACTCTTGGAGATCGTTTAAAGCTTGAAGAAAAACTTGGCACGCTGGATGTGTGTGATACCACAGTAGGCAGCAAACAGGCAACGTTCAAATTAAAGAAGGTGAGCTATATGTATAATTTTTAAGATAATACACAAGTAACTTTAGTTTTTGCATGAAAGAACAGGAACTTTAAAACCGTCAAATAAATGTCCCTCTTCATTTCTTTATAAGCTGCCAACTCTTCTGCTTCTGGCCAAGAGAAGGAAAGCCTCCGGTAGTACTCTGTGTGTTTATACCCTTATAACTCAGGCAGCACTCATAAAATCTTGTGTTCTGGTGGAAAATAATGGCTTCCATCTTTTAATAGTATATTGGCAGACACATAATCAGAAGCTTGTGACCTTAGCTGACTTCTGTGCCAGGGCTGATCAGATCTTGGTCTGCAGGTCCAAATGCAGTCAGGATGCTGTGGGTGACAGGCTTTCTCTCACTTGATTATGTTGCTAGGTCTCAGCATGAAAAAACCAGAGCTCCTAACAACTTTTGTCATTGAACTTGTGTAATACAGGTCACAGGAATGAGCTCTAGCCCTGTTCTACCTGCCAAATTCCATTTGAAGTGTGTAGTTGACTGCTGCCTATCACCCTTTCCCAAAGGGTTTTTATTTCGCATCCAGAGGAATTTTGTAGATGGCAGGCAGGTGATAATAGTGTGGACAGAGTTAAATGCATGTGTATATCTGCTACTGCTGTAGAACACTTAGGGGTTTTTTGTTAGAAAATTGCTTTAGAACTGAGGAAAGGACACATTATAAAAACTGAATATGCATATTAATTGATACTTGAGCTGACAAAATGTACTTCAGTTAAAAGTGCTTTTTCTCTGGTAAGCCTCTGCTATAATACATTTCTCCCTATCAGTGATCAAATGTATTCTTACCAGTAAAACACCAGAATGGCTAAGTAGTTATTTGATTGTCACATTGTGTATGCCTGGAAAAAAACCCTAAATAACCAAATTTGTTGGCCTATTTCTACCTTACTTGTTTTACCTGATTATTCTGCTTGCGGATGTCCTTTTTCATCTGTTCTTGATTCCTGTATTGCTGGAATTTAGAATGTGTTGACAGTGGAATAAGTCACAGATTCTTCTGCTGTGCTGTGTAGGATAACCATTCTGGGGATTTTACCAACTGCTGTAACTGATATGTTAGTGTCTTGCAGCTAATTAAATAGGATTTGTACAGTCTTTTTTTATAGTAGCTTGAACTTAGAAAACACAAAGCTACAAGGATTTTTTGTAATTGGAGGTGATCAATGACCTATATCGCCTTTGCTAACAGCGTTGTGAAGATTTGAGAGTAAGGTGGAAGACAGATAGAGCAGTGGGTTCAGAATGCCATTTTGACTTGATTCCATCAGATGTGCTGTAGCTTTGAGGTTTGCTTAATTATGTTGCTGCTAACATATATGGATTGGGTTTTTTTGACTGCTAACTGATCCTGCTTTATTGAAATGCCTATGTTGTGCTCACTTGCATTAAAAAGGTTTTTTTAAAGTCTAATTAAAAGAAAAATAATGTATCTATAGTGGAGATCTTTTCTCCTATCAACAGAGTAGCAAATTAAGACTTGCAAGTGTTCTCTAAAATAAACAGGCCCTATGTATATATTCTGAAGTCCCAGGGAATGGAGCAGGGAGCTAGGAAGAAGTTGCAATATGCAGCATGCTTGTCCTGACACTCCTCTTCAGAGGATGAAGAGATGAGGTTGGCAAGCCAAAAAAAAAAAGGATTTTAGATTTACCCTGATAATCAACTTCTGCTTTGTGATGCTCTTTCCTTGAAGTGCCAGTGTATTTAGGAGTTGGTAGAAAGATTTTCTGGGGGAGAGAATTGATAGCAAAGCCATGGGCCCACACTTGACCTTGTAAGTCAGTGGAACTGAGACTGAACTTGGCTGCTGCAGCTGTGGAATGTTAGCAGCCTCCCAGGTGCCCAGCAACTGCTTGCAGATGCAGCAATGAAAATGTTTGTCATTGATATTTCACAGTTTAGCTTTCAGGGGATTTTAGTGTGGCTCCTACAGTGTGGCATCCTGGTTTTTCAGTTTTGGCATGCTTTATTATAGCAAATAGATATAACAGAATAGCAGAGTTTCTAAAATACCTGACCACTTACACTATTAGGGAGGTATGGATGACATTTAAAAAAAGCCAAACCCAAAGCTTCAGATGCAAATTAGGATCACTCAATTACAGTATACTAGGGGTAGCAGTCAACACTGTTATGTGAGATCTCTCAAGACCATTTAAGACAAAGTCTGAAGAGAGAAACTACTTACATTTTCACATACTGGGTTTCTTGTTTCCCTACTTGCAGTGGAAACAGAAGTCAATAAATTTCAGCACCTAAAGACCACTAGCTTTTATTACCATGATACTGGTGTGGGCTTATTGCTACATTTGGTAAATTGGTTCATCTCTCACCTCAGCCAAAACGTGGTCTCTGCATGCAAATCTAGCTCAGTTTTAAATGGTACTTTAATGGGAGATTCAAAAAGAGCTGGGCTGGTGGATGAATGCTGCTGATTACAGAACTAAATGCAGTGGGGATACACATACATATCCAGTAATTGTCACACTCCTAATGCACTTAGCCTGTGCTGCCATTGAAATTGCGCTAATTGCTGGAGTATTTCATACCATGGACTGTTGCCTGAGCTTGGCTAGTTCAAATCTGCTAGTTCCAGTTTACACTAAGACAAATCTTAGTCTTCCAAAGAAAATAGTAGTTTATGGCTGTAAGAGCCATTTCATCTATGTGGTATGTAAATCAAACCATTTCAGCATGGTTTTGATGAAGAGGAAAAACATTAATAGAGCATGTGCCACAGGAGCAGAGATTTTAAATTATTTTCATGTGGAGTCTTTCTAGAATAGTGTACAGAATATCAAACACTTTAAAGAACCTCTGAGAACACTTGTTAGAAAATCTGTATGTTTCAGCAAATTTAACTAGTAGTTCTGTCTTTTTAAAATGCATCTGTGCAAATAGTCAATGTGGTACTAGTGGTTAACCAGAGTAGATAATAAATATCCTCAAATTGTGCTCTACCTTCTTAGGGGCATTAAAACATACATTCTGGAGTGTAATTTTACAGTCTATTGTTAAACATTGGTTTTCATTGGAAATCATGGTTTTATTCACTGCTTTTTGATACCTTTGTCTTAAATGTTTGCTCTGAATTAGCTGGAATGATAATGCCTAGGGATACCCAGAACCAACAGGTATGGTATAAGACAAATAGCGTGGGACCATTTACAGTAACATTTCCAGATTTCCCTGGAATTCTGACTTGATATATAGGTAGTTGAACAATGAGGTGATAAGTAAGTTTACAAGAACCTGAGTCTATTTTTGTTTTAATATTCCAGTCAGAGCAGCAAAGGAAACAGCAGGAAGCTGAGAAACAACATCGTCAAGAGAGGAAAGCTCTTAGGCGTTCTGCTAGTCATCTCAGGAGCAAACGTGGAAGAGGACGACTGTTTCGTTGATTTTTTTTTTTTAATGGGTGGTTTTTTTTAAGAAACTTTTAATCTCATTTTTCATTTGAGAGAGAATTTTTCAAATTGGGCACAGTACCAATGTATTTGTATTTTGATTCATTCATAAACACAAAAAACAGAACTTGCTAAACCCTGTGTTAATTATCGGAAAGTTTATGAAAACAGAAGTATTGACCGAAGGACATTACAAGTGTGGTGTGTTTATAAACTTCAGTGTGAACTGTATTTCTGCAGAAATCACCAGCAACTGGTTATTGTGTAACCCTGGATGTTTTCTATATAAGAATTTACGTATAAAACGAGGCTGCCTGTCTTTTATTTAAGAGCTGTGGGGTTTTGCTTTCTGAAATCTTTATTTGTGACTGCTTAGACAGACGATCAAGGGTAAGTTATTTTCTCTAAACACTTATCTTTGCAAGAGCACAACAAAGTTTTGGTTTATGTTTCTCGAAGGATGGCACACAATTGTGTTTTTCCAAGACTGACTTTTTGGCTTTATATTCCTGGGTTGCCTTAGTAGTCAGGAGGATGTACAAATGGTCTTCATGGGGGCAGCTGAGAATTCCTGATTTAGGTTCCTCTAAGTCACTCTCTAAGGAAACCTTTCTTGCCACACCAGTGTACAAAGGGGGATCTCAGAAGGATAGTCTTATTAAATTAAATTTTGTGAATATTGCCTTGGAATCCTTTGGACCACGTGTAATGTGCTTTGGTAAGCCAGCCATGGTTCAACATAGATCAAGGGTACCTGTTCACATAACAAGCACATTAAGGCCATGCCAGTAGCCTCATATTCTTCAGAAAGTTAGTTTAGTTAAATAACTTAAGAAATCAGAACCTACATTGTAGAAATAATTGATTATTTTCTATATCTTCTTTTTGATTGCTAGCAGAATGTTTGTTGCTGACCAGAATACGACATCTCTTCTTGATTTTTTTATCTTGCAAACTCATCACGTACTTTAGTGAACTACTTATGTAAAGAAATTAGTTTTTACCTTTGATCCTAAAGGAGCTTTGTTTATTGCTTTCTAAAAGGCTTTATAAATTGTCTTTTTGATAAATCCAAGAAATTCTGAACTTCGGATCCAACAAGAATCGGTTAATCTCCCCATCAGTGTAAATCTTTTTAGGAGACTTGGAGGTTCTTAAGTGTTTTGCTTTATAAACCAGAGAGGTTATTAATCTGGTCAGGTCTCCTGGGCAGTGTTTACTGTAGAATTCTTGCAGTTATTGCAGTAAAAACCTTGGTTTCTTATAGCCTGATGCTTTTTTCTTTGAAGATGGTAGAATAATCAGTCACATGGTTAAATTTATTTTCTTCTCCCTGATTTAATTTTACCTGCTTTAATTCCTTACTTCTGTTTAATTATATTATTTCCTTTAATTTTCACCTGGTATTTTCATTTTGAAAATGTAAATCATCATCTCTCTGTCCTTGCACTGAACTAAAGGATGAGTCTCTCAATACCTGTCTTTTACCTCTAGCTCTCAAATGTCTGCATTGTCCATAAGCTTCTCCTGCTTTCCATTTACACAGAACTGTCCAGTATTCCAAAATCAGTCTCACCCATCCTGTATATTAGGTACCATTATTACTTGTGTTTAGCCACTGAAAAAAAAAAATGTAATGCAGTTGTGGTTGCTGCAGGGTATGTCTCTTTTTGGAGTGTTGTCTTTTGATAACACACAAGCCTTTGAAAGCGAAGCATAATGAGAACTTAAAGTTTGTACTAGTGCAACATCTTTCCCCTGGAGCATTGTGTTACCTGTTAGAAATGACCTGCATTCAATTCAGGTGCGTTTGCTTCATGTACATGGCTATACTGCACATGGAAAGATTAGTGGTGGAAACTTGCCACCATTCTGGTTGATACAGGGAGAACTGGGGATTAGGTGGACAGAACTGGCACTGTGAGAACAAGAATTCCGAGGAGTTTGCTCCTCCTCATGATAGGCCTAATCCTATTATGCTTGATCAAGAGGTAGAGGTGCATTTATGGTTTAAGGCATCCTTATTTCAGCAATGAATTTGTTGGGTGTTAGGACCAGTCAAAAAAATCTGCTTCATCTGTGGGATAGTAGTAAGATGGGTTAACTTCCAGCTTAAGGAGTGTCTTTCTTCTGTTTTGAGATTCTCATGACTAGTTCAGGTCAGTGTGCACTTTGTTTTTCATGCACTTACGGAGTACCTCGTGATAATACTGACCATGTATTTAGGTTGGAGCCTGCATGATTACAGGAATATACTCCACACTGCTAGGGAGAAGGCACATGCAAACGCGTAGTGCACTGTTACTTCACATAAGGGATATTTGAGATGTGCTTAAACATACTAGGCATAACCAGTGAGATGCCTGGAAGGATACGACTGTGACTCTGATTCCGGCTAATTAGAGATAAAAGTAAGAAATTGATACCAGCCATTCTGGAGAATAATCCTAAAAAATTGGAGGTCACAGATAACATTTGTGAATGAGAACACTGAATCTGGCTCAAGAATCTGAATATTTGTGGATGGCATACGTAGCAGCCGGTTGTGATGTGCCTCTCCAAGGAGGGACGCTGTACTGCATTGTAAATTCGTCTGCTTGTCTTTTGCCCAGGAACGCCTGCCTTACGGATGGTTCCTCAGTCAACAGTCTCTTCATTTGTGCACCGGATCACTCAGGCTTTGCGTGAGATCGTGGTGGAACAGGGCGTTGGTGTACGGTGAAGAAGAGGCAGAGCTCTGTGCAGGCTCCGTCCTGGCCGTGACTGAATTCTCACTCTGCGAGATAACCAGTGGCTCCTGTAGAGTTCGAAAGACCAGAGAGAATTAACCCAAAACAGGTCTGTAGGGCCAAAGGTGTTTTGCTGCTGCAGCCATGCTCCTGAAGGAAGGACACGTCATTGTAATACAGGCAGAGGGATACCCAGCATGTCTCTAAAGCAGGAAGATAGTGTATAGTTTTAAAATTAACAAATTAATTGAGCTAATATTTAATCCCCATGAACCAGCAGCTGGTTAGAATCAGAAAAGTGGATTTCCTAGCCTTGATCTGACTATTAAATGTTTGAGAGAGGGCAGTGTTCTTTACGTGCTGCTCACTTTGGTCAGGAGAAGTGTTAGATGTTTGCATTTTACAACAGTGAAGCATGGCTTTTCGGGGTGAGCTGTCGTTGGTGGGCTGTGCCGAGCTGCTGGGCATACATTTGAGCCCAAGAGCTTTTTGGTGAAATAGGGATGAAGATTCCTTGCAAGCCATGCTTCTGAGGATTGGGGAGCAGCAAGAATGGGGAGCTCAATGAGGGAAGGCAGGCTGAGAGCTCAGGGTGAGGAGACAGGCGGTGGCAGTGACCTTCCCTGCTGGGAGGTGCAGTTGTCAAACGAGCAGTAGGGTGACAGCATTGAGGTTCAACAAACAGGCCAGACAGGTCCATAACGACAAGGCAGATCCAAGATCAAGTGGGCAGGTGAGGATCTGTGGGGCACTTGGGCAGGCATGGGCATAACTGCAGTGTAGCTTAGGCATGGACTAAGGGTGGTGTGGCTCACGCAAAGCAGGGGCAGACGGCCCTGGCAAGGCTGTTTAGAGGTCCTTCCCACCCATCTCAGTGGTCTGGTGCCCAGCTTTTTGGCTGACCAGAGCTGGCTTTCAGCACAGACAGCCGAACCCTTGGCGAGGTTGGGGATGGGTAGCAGAGCCCTAAGGTCTCAGCCCTAAGGGACCTGGCAGGAAACATGTTCAGATTCTTGAGGTTGATAATGCAGGTTAATGTCCTTGAGCAGCTATCTGGGGGAAGATTGAAGAGTTTCAGCAGAAGCTGACATATTAATGCAACATTAAAGGTGCAGGAGCAGGCTGTCCCAGGTTGCTGAAAGATGACCCGTTGGGGAAGATGACTGGCCTGGCTGAACAGAGCCAGTTCCTGGCTGGAACTCAGGAAAAAAAGGAGAGTTTACAACCTTTGGAAGAAGGGGCAGGAAATGCAGGAGGAGTACAAGGATGTTGTGAGGTTTTTCCGGGGGAAAATTAGAAGGGCCAAAGCCCAACTAGAACTTAATCTGTCTACTGCCATGGAAGACAATAAAAAATGTTTCTGTAAATACATTAGCAACAAAAGGAGGGCTAAGGAGAATCTCCATCCTTTATTAGGTGGGGGGGGAGGAGGGGACAAAGTGACAAAGGATGAGGAGAAGGCTGAGGTACTTAATGCCTTTTTTGCCTCAGTCTTTAATGGTGAGACTAGTTGTTCTCCAGGTGCCCAGCCCCCTGAGCTGGACGAGCAGAATGAAGCCCCTGATTCAATGGGAAATGGTTAGTGACCTGCTACGCCACATAGACATGCACAAGTCTACAGGGCCTAACGGGATCCACACAAGGGATCTGGGGGATTGCTCACCAGGACATTTGCCATTATTTATTAGCAGTCCTGGCTAACCTGGGAGATCCCAGTTGCCTGGAGGTTAGCTAATGTGATGCCGTCTACAGGAAGGACTGGAAGGAGGATCCAGGGAACTACAGGTCTGTCTGACCTAAGTACCAGGGAAGGTTATGGAGGTTTATCTTTGTGAGTGCCATCATGTGGCACGTACAGGACAACCAGGTGCTCAGGCCCAGTCAGCATGGGTCTGTGAAAGGCAGCTTCTGCTTGACTAACCTGATCTCATTCTGTGACAAGGTGACCTGCTCAGTGGATGAGGGAAAGGCTGTGGATGTTGTCTACCTGGACTTCAGTAAAACATTTGACACCGTTTCCCACAGCGTTCTGGAGAAACTGGCTGCTCGTGGCTTGGAGGGGTGTACTCTTCGCTGAGTAAAAAAACTGGTGCATGGATGGGCCC
Organism: Eurypyga helias; assembly: GCF_000690775.1. Lineage (NCBI taxonomy): Eukaryota > Metazoa > Chordata > Aves > Eurypygiformes > Eurypygidae > Eurypyga > Eurypyga helias. The sequence goes on along the minus strand of NW_010243055.1, from coordinate 235 downwards.
AAAGGGTTGTGGTAAATGAAGTTAAATCCAGTTGGTGGCTGGTCACAAGTGGTGTTCCCCAGGGCTCAGTGTTGGGGTGTTTCTCTTTAATATCTTTATCAATGGTCTAGATGAGGGATCAAGTGCACCCTCAGTAAATTTGCAGATGACACCATGTTGAGCGGGGAGCGTTGATCTGCCTGGCGGTAGGAAGGCTTTACAGAGGCATTCGGACAGGCTGGATTGATGGGCCGAG
>NW_010243054.1:50155-57446 GCF_000690775.1 Eurypyga helias | reverse complement strand
CCGGAGTTAAACCACGACACCCTGTGTGGTATCACTGGATGATGAAACAGTCCACAGTAATTTGGAAAAGAGTAAATTGTTATGGCAGCTGCCTCTGTACCTTATTTTCTTTCATAATGAGGTGATCTGCTTATATATACACACCTATATAAAAATGTTTGTTTTAGAAGTTTTACATAACATTAAGGTAGTAGCTGTATCTCAAGAACCTCTGCAAGAAACAGAAAAAGAAGGTAGTAGATTGTGGTTACATGCTTTTTTTTTCTACACAGGTGCAGTTTCTGGGGTCTCAGTCTCCTGACAATCACAAAGATGAGTAAATGTAAATGAGTAAATGTAAGTGCAATCCTGCATTGCCAGAATTCATGACATGAGCCAGCTGTTTCAAAGGAAGATATTATTTCAAAGCAAGGAACTATTAAGGAATTCAGGTGATGACATGTTACATGTAACCTTTCACAAAGATGCTTGTTGAAAAACTGTCCCTCATGTACCTCTGGAGATCCTTGTCTTCAGCCCACTTCAGTACAATTCACTACTTCTGCCTGTGCTCAGTTGCATATTTGGCCATGCAGACCTATTTGTGGGAGTAAACCAGCAAGGGTATGCTCACTCACATAGGTAAGCATGACTTTAAAAGAAGAGGAAACCTTCTCTAAAGTGGGTAGGGCATCTGCACATATTTGAATTCTCTGAAAAGAGATCTCTGCTCACTCCCATCACAGTTAGACATATTCTATGGGTTTACCCCTATGCAAGAAGTTTTAAATAATAATCCATTAGCTAAAGCATCTGGGGATAAATCAGTAGTAACATGTCAGGAACTACCTATTTGCCCCTTGACTGGGGTCACCACTTCAACTCTTTGCTTTAGTGTGCCCTAAGATTTGTTCTACACTTCACTTTGCAGACTTCTCAAATTCCTAACATTCATGATATTTGGGCAAAGCAGAACTGCATTATTAATTGAAATTTTCACTTTGAATACCTGTTTAAACTGTTCCTCAAGATACTATGTATTTTGAAAGTTAAATTGACAGAATTTTGAAAATAGATTTACTGCAATCAGAACTCCTTTCTCCAGTACAAGAACCTTCTAATACTGTTTGGTAATGATATATATAGCACAATACATTAATGTTGCTTTAATGTATTCAATAGTACAGAAGAATGTAGTAATTAGGCACTAAGGGATTCTTTTTGCTATGGTTTGATGAGGTGGTCAATTACCTGTGCTGTATGACAGCAAGTGGTGCAATTGGTTTAACTTAATAAGTACATTGATGAAAAAGGCCACTGTGATGTACATTAGTTGCACTGAAAAGGTTCTTTTGAGTTATTACCAAAGTAAAACCTCAAATATCAATTAATTTAATTTGTTTAGAGCAGTTTACACTTTACACATCATCAAATAATTTTGCTATCACAGATTGTACTGTACATTAGGTAAATTATAAATGTCTAACCGAAGAGTGAACATTTGGCTGCAATGGCTACTTAAACAAGATTAAAGGTAACAATTTAACTAGAATTTGCCTTTAACTGAAGCTCTTAAACTAAGAGTGATAGAAAACAGTTTCTGAGAAGAAATAATGCATGCTGATTTATAAAAAAATGCTGTTCACTGTATTTTCCTTTTTGTATTAGATTTAATGAATAGATATGCCTTTTTTATTTTGTGGTACCCTACCATTAAATGATACCATCATTTTTTTTTTTCCCTGCCTAAATAAATTCTAATTCTTGTCACCTACTCTCTGTACAAGAAGATTTGAGACATTATTCCTAATTGAGATTTTTACTGAATATCTTTTAAAGATAAATTTGTTTTATTCTTTCACCCACTATTTAAAAGGATTTTTCACATTTTTATCTTCTAAAGGAATTGTCAATGAGAAACTAAAACTGCATAGACTATACATTAAAATCACTTTAGTTTTTAAGCTGTCATGAACTGTTTCAAAAAATGCTAAGTTGCTATTGTTTAATGTCTGTCATTTTATAATGCTTTAGAAGTTATCTATCCTGTAAAATTATTAACTGATGCTAAAATTGCCTTGTAAGTATTAGGACAATAGCAATTTTGTAACAGCTGGGACACTGCCAATGTAAGATAAGTACATTTTGCTCTGTAGATTCATAAAGTGCTTTGAAATGGTTTGTAACTGATGGATGGATGCATTTTCTAAGTGTAGAAAGCAATATTTTGTAGAGGGAAATGGCTTGAAAGCTGACACACATGCATGCAAATGCCATTCTCTTCAGTAAGTAATTTGCTTTTTCTTTCAAAAGCATAAATGGCATAGTTAGACACATTATTTTGTATATTGCACATAACAATACAAGATGCACAAAAACAGCAAGTACAAAACATTTCATATTGATAGAGGAACCCATGGCTGTAGTATATGATTAGCATAAATGTATACACACTGAAGAAATGCCTTCAGGATTAAAAAGTAAGGCTGAAAACATGAAAAGTTCTTCTAACTTCAAGAAATGAAAATATTTAGAATATATTTTTATTTCTGAATTTGTACCTTTTAAAATTAATTAAGCCAGGTAGGGCCTGAATCAGATCTTAGTTATGCTCAGTACTCCATCTGACTCCCTTATCAGACTTTCGCTTTGAAGACAAATCAGTTAAATATATCCTTAAAACATTTGTATGTCAGTGACAAAACCCAGGAGGATACTACTCTGAATTACATGTAAGCACAGATAGTATAGATTAAATTTGTTTTCTTATAATTTAAGAGCCATTAGATGCTAAAACTGATTTCCAATTTATATAATTGTATCAGATTTGTGGTTTATACGACTGTGTAATTTAGATTGCCTGCATTGTAAAACCAACACTAGTGATGAAAACTTTTGGCCAGCTTCTGTAATGATCTTTCATGTTAAGATGGTGTTTTAGGTCTTTGCCCTTGGAAATTTCCATGCCTACTCAGCTATCCAACAATGAGGACTACCAGCCTCACTGGACAACTGAGAATAATACAGCTAAGTATACTAAGTGAAGGAATCTCTGTCTTAGTCTTGAAAATGGTCCTCAGTGAAATCGTTGGAATATCAGCTTCAGCAGGTCTATTCAATATGATTAGTGTCAACATGTGGCATTTTTGTTTAAATAAAGGAACATTTCCGTCATAGAATCTTGTAAAATTTCTCATTCAACAATTATTGTAATCGTGACCTCTATTGTTCATCATTTCCACTAAAACTTCTGCTTCTATATCAGCTTCTTTCTTAAGATATAAATTCCCATAAGATACAAAACAGCCATTAATCTTAATGGAAGCTATGCTCAGAAATGGAGTGAGAAAGATACCCAGGAGGTTTTGTCATATCTTTAAATTCAGTAACAAAAAAATTGATTTGAGCTAAATTCTGATAATGTTCAAGAATTAAAATTTTAAATATATTTACATACTTCTTGAATTTATATTAAGAAGAATTGAACAACACTTCTACTGGATTGTGTGGCAGATTTCATGATGTATCCTAAGAAGTGCAGCTCATTTTGTGATACTGTAAGAAAGAGAATAGGGTGAACATCTCATAAAAACAGGTTATCTGGAAATTTCGGTCTTATATTTTTGTTCCTTATGTGTGAAGAGATACTTTTTTCCTGAAATATATACTTTTTTACAACATAAAGCTATTCTATTTTCTGTTTGTCCCATACTTTATTTTTAAAATTCAGAATTTGAACAGCTAAGTTTACTATTGACCAGATGGTTTTATCTCTGTTTCTGGACTTGATGCCTGTAAAATTAATGAAACAAGAATTTGAAAAAGAACTTTTTCATGGGCATAAGCTGTTTAAAAAAATTCTGAAGTATGTTTGTTTATGTTTTTGAACATCTCTTTTTAGAATTAGTTGTCAGATTTTGTGACTGCAAAACTGTGGCAACATTACAATACAGCCACATTTAACTGATAAGAAGAATAAACTCACAGTCAAAAAAAAAAAAAAAAATCAGTCATGGCAATTGTCCATCAGAAGACACAGTTATACCCTATAATCATAGAATCATAGAATGGTTAGGGTTGGAAGGGACCTTAAAGATCACCTAGTTCCAACCCCCCTGCCATGGGCGGGGACACTTTGCACTAGACCAGGTTCCTCAAAGCCACATCTAGCCTGGCCTTGAAGACATCCAGGGATGGGACATCTCTGGGCAACCTGTTCCAGTGCCTCACCACCCTCTCCGTGAAGAATTTCTTCCTGATATCTAATCTAAACCTCTCTGTTTTCAGTTTGTGCCTGTTACCCCTTGTCCTGTCACTACAGGCTCTTGTAAAAAGTCCTCTCCCAGCACCCTTGTAGGCCCCCTTCAGGTACTGGTACACTATACCCTAGTGTAGTAAAAATAAAATGAACCCATCAATAGTAGTAATATTTTGGTTCTAATTGAAATTTGTGGTTACAGTTCTTTAGAAGTTTTTATCATAATACATCTTTATTTTGAAGGATCAGTTTGTAGAAAGGAATGTGAGAAAAACATTTAATCAGAAACTGGCTAACAGTCAGTATTGTGGCAAGAATTCCATGGTAAATAATATTTCCTCGTAAAAGTGCCAGATTGAAAGGATTTGATGACTCCTACTTCTAGTAGTTACTTGGACAATTTGCAAATATTTTTAAATGCTTGTGTTTTTAGCAAGAAGTTGTAGTACAGGACCACAAAAATAATTATATGAAGAATAAGTTAGGTGTTTATCTGTTTATCTGTATTGTATCTGCCCTAAGGAGAATATTCAGAGCAGAGAGTATGTTTGACACCAGAGATAATGGCTATAACACATCAAAACCTGTGATTTTGATAGCTGCTATGACTGGAGGCCATGGCTAGAAACTGTGCCCTGGAAGACGAAACATTTTTTTTCTATATAATATACTCAACTTTTGACATATCACCAGAGATGAACTGAAAGTACAACCTACTCAATCGAAAATAACCTGAAGATTTGTGTTTGTACTATTTGAGTAACATTATAGTTTTCTTGAAAGCAGTATTCAAATAAAATTGATCTGTGGTTTTACTTCGTAAAAAAATAGAAAATTTTGATAGTTTCTAATAAAAGTAAAAAATGCTGTGCTCTTGGGGAAAAAATACATGAAAGAATTAAAATAAAAAACATTAAAAATATTACTTTAATTTTAGAAGTTTCACTTTTCAGTTTTCTTTCCTTTAAGTGAGAGAAAGTATAATTAATTGGGAAGAAAATGAGAAAAATGTGTTCAATAATATTTTCTCTTTCATTGTATTTCCCCTATGGTTTCCCTATTAGTGTCATTTTTTTTTTCTCACATGTTTACTTCACCCTTTGTAAGAAAATAAACAGACACAAAAAATTCCCTGAAGTAGGTACGAAATTAAAGTCTGATTTCCCCACTTTATTACTCTTCTAGAAACTTTTTAAATTTTTTTGTGTGTACACTATGAAAATGGGATATTACACAAAACCTTGTATCTGTTCTATTGTTAAGTAATGAATACGACAAAGTTCTTCAGGCACAAACTGTTATTAATGTTCTTGAAAAATGATTCTAAAACACTTGTGAATAATATGGAATAAGATTATGTTTTATTTGAACAAATAAGTAATATGAACAAATATTCTGAGTATTCTGCTTTCCTAGAGTATTCTGCTTTTCCTAGTGCATATTGACAGTGTGTCATTACCATATGTAGTATGGTGGAGGAAAACTGTATTTGGTTTTAAGATGGTGAAACTACTACTTCAATAAGTAATGTTATGTAGAGGCAGAAATTAGACCTATCACACTAGAAACACAAGTAATTATGTTGCCCTTGCTTTCCATTCAAAAATCCTGGAAATTATTTTGCTTAATCTCATAATCAGCTTGAAATACCTAAATACTGCGAAAATCTTCAGATTCCTAAATGGTGGTTTTTTTACAGCAGCCATAATGTTTGGATTAAAACTCCCTTTTTATTTTTTGAAAAAGAAACAAAGTATCTTAATGGAAATAGTGCAAAAAACCTGAGACTTGCTGTTCCTTAGGAAAAAACCCAACTGTTTATGAAAAATATTCTTAGTGAGCATTTGGTCATGATTTAGGGACCAGTTTGAATTCTTCAGTTTGGCCTGTTGTGAAGTAGATGGGATCATTTTCTTCTATACAATTTCTGCAATTTCACCTCACTCTTATTTTAACACATAATTAGGAGTCAAGAGTTCTGAGGGAGCAGGTTACACAGAAGCATATTTACAATAGTGATTTGAATATGTTTTACCTACTCTAGCTATCGAGACACAGTAATCTTTAATCATAACACTGACTGAAGTGGGAAGAAAAACTTGGTGATACTCTGTAGAAAGACCTTGCTTGCCACACTCATAAATCCATCATTCCCCATTTGCTACTTTCAGACTCAATAGCTAGTATTATGAGACTGAGATGAAACAGTAAGACAGTTGTAAATAAATCATTACACCCAAAATGTTTTATTTTCAAAAGGCAATGGTCCTGGCAAAAAAACCCAAAAAAAAAACCCCCAAAAAAGCGCTTTACTTCCAGTGAATCATTGGCAGGTACTTTCACAGTTTGATATTATAAAATGTGTGAGGTTCTGGCACGTTTCACTTACCTCCTCAAATTGTATTTTATAATATTTTGCACATCTGTCATACTTTTTATCAACTTTTTTTTCCTTTTTTTTTTAAGCATTTTGCATGTATGAAGGAGTTGATTCTGAACATCATCTGAATAGGTCATTATCTAATGTCATCAGCTTTTTGCAAGACAGAGTAGCAGACAGGTTCGGTGCTAATTTTTTATGCACTATCTGTTAAATGGTGAACCCCTTTAGCTTCTATTAATTTACACATGCATTGATATAAATTAATATTGCATAGTACAACTAGCATTCAGTCTTCAGAAGACTGTGTCTTGCTCAAGCTGAAATAAGCTATCAGTGATATAGTTTTGGTATAGTCTATGATGGTATAGTCTAGATACTTGAGGCTGTAGGAACCATTTACCCTTCACAGTAAGGCAGAAAAAATTCAAAGGCTGCTTTGCGATTCCTCTAACTAAAATTAGGTGCAGTCTGTGCTCTTGCATTGCCATAGCCGTAGTCAGAGGCAGATCACCTGGAATTGCTCTTCAAATGACTATTTAGTTTATTAAATATATAGCCTTCCTTCCTTCCTTCCTTCCCTCCTTCCTTCCTTCCTTCCTTCCTTCCTTCCTTCCTTCCTTCCTTCCTTCCTTCCTTCCTTCCTTCCTTCCTTCCTTCCTTCCTTCCTTCCT
>NW_010243054.1:40301-50137 GCF_000690775.1 Eurypyga helias | reverse complement strand
GTCCGTCCTTCCTTCCGTCCTTCCTTCCTTCCTTCCTCCTTTCCTCCCTCCCTCCCTCCCTTTCTCCCTCCCTTCCAACATCTTTTGCGTAAGATAAATGATAAAATAATCTATATTATATATAAAAGTGAAAGACATCAGATATTTCAGTGTAGTGTGTAGATCTATACTGAGCAGTAAAACAACTTTGCAGAACTACATTTGAGGTTGTGTCATCATCTTAGATGTTCTTATGATGCAAGGGACTAAAAAAACCAAACGGGATTCCATATACATTCCTCATTTCACCACTGAAATGCTCAGTTTGTGTCAGTATAGTACATGGGTCTTCCTGGACTGAGGATTGTCAACTGACAGATAGAATCACTAGGTTGGAAAAGACCTTAGAGATCATCCAGTCCAACCGTATCTGTCCGCCACTAAACCATATCTCTCAGCACCTCATCCACCCGTCTCTTAAACACATCGAGGGATGGTGACTCCACCAGCTCCCTGGGCAGCCTGTTCCAGTGCGTGATAACCCTTTCGGTGAAGAACTTCTTCCTTACGTCCAATCTAAACCTCCCCTGGAGCAGCTTGAGACCATTCCCCCTCGTCCAATCATCTGTCATTAGGGAGAAGAGACCAACACCCACTTCTCCACAACCTCCTTCCAGGTAGTTGTAGGCAGTGATCAGGTCTCCTCTCAGCCTCCTCTTCTCAAGGCTAAACAAGCCCAGTTCCCTCAGTCGCTCCTCATAAGACATATTCTCCAGACCCGTCACCAGTTTTGTGGCCCTTCTCTGGACACGCTCCAGGACCTCAATGTCTTTCTTGTAGTGAGGGGCCCAAAACTGAACATAGTACTCAAGGTGCAATAGAAGAGTGATCTGCAGATATAAAGACGAGGAACTGTAACTATTGTGTTTGGTGGCATCTACCAAAAAATGAGAGAGAGTTGTCAAATAGAGTTCTTCCTGATTGACTGCTGGGCAGATGAAGCTTAGTTTCAATACAGTTAAGAGGCAAATGAAGAATATGTATATTCTTGGCTGTTAAGAAAATCAGTCCTAGAAGGCAGAATTCAGTATGCATGGTTGTGTATTTTAATTATAGTTTTCAGAACTATAATTGTCAAATGGCTTCCTTTCACTTCCTGCAAATTAGAAGTCTGAGTTCCTGAACCTGACACCGTGAAAGGACAAAAAAATTCTGCTGGGAATATTTTTTGTTTATCTGACAACTGAATTAGTACTGATTTTTTTTTTTTTCTGGTTAGTTTTAATTTTTTTTCCCTGAAATTCAGTGATATTTTATGTACCTATAATCATCAATATGTTTGCAATTGGAGTACTACTTCTGAATCCAACATGAAGGCTCCTGTGTGATTGTGCAATTTTCATTCTCTTTTCAGCAGCATTATGGCCATCTGTAGATAGGGTAAGTGGAAAAAACCACATATACAAGCCCAAAATTTTCAGTTTTATTGAGTGATGGTTACAGTAACTACAGCATCCTCCTATCCTTCTTGTTAAGCCATTACCATTGTAAAAGCCATCAACACATTAAAAACTCCTGCTTTTTCATGCATCTCATGGTCACAGATTTTATCAGTTATATAGTTTGAGCTAAATAGTTAATAACTGCTGAATCCTTTCTTAATTATGCTACTGGAACAAGTTGTTCCCCCACCACCCATGTATCTCCCTCCCACACGCTACTTCCATGCAATTCCCCTGACAGAGTTTATCAGATTGAATGTACCCCTGTGTCTGATAATTTTTCTTAAGGTTTTTGTGTCTAAAACATAACGTGCTTTTCAAGGACAGAAAGAAGATTAACTCTGAATCCCTAGAGTGATAAAAACCTTTGGACAGCAGTTCCTATAAGGAACAGAAAGTGGTGCTTAGAAATATATAGTGAGAAGAGAAGAGCCTCACTTCCCTCTATGTGCAAATATGTATTTAATTATATAAATAAGTATGATATATGATATTATCTAATAGTTATATATAATTGTGTATAACATAAAATGTATCACACATTTATATGTAATATTTTTAAAACTTTTGTGGTTCTTTCAGAGTCAAGTTTAGGTTTCCCAAGTGTGCAGAGAGGTTAAGCTAAACTCACACGAGGCTTTCAGCTATTCAGTCCATGATGCACAATGTCTTTTTGCTAAGTGTTAAGTTCATGTTTGTCTTGAGAATAAAATTCTTCTTTTGAACATAGTTTTCAGTTTTGCTTCCACAAAGCCACAATAAGCAAGATCCATTTAGTGGAATGGTAATTGCCTCTCTAAAAGTATTTGAGTGTGATCGGAGCCATAGCCGAATCTTTATTTTGTGCAGAAAAACATTATTATAGTCTGTTGATCTTGTGAAAAGTTGTGGTGATGAAGAACAAGCTGGGAGATTGCTTTATTCATGTGCTCTCAAATTTTAAATAGGAAACCATATGAGGATAGAAAGTTATAAGGCAATACAAGTATAGCATATGAGTTTCAGAGCAGTTAAAAAGCCAACCTTGTAAAAAGAACTAAGTTCTAAACATTACCTATAATAGAGATAGTGTTCTGCTATCACAATGCAGGCCACCTAAGTTGGTATAAGAATCCAAAGAAGGAATAAAGTACCAGACAGTGAAGCAGCAGGTGAGAGACACTTATAAAGCAATTTTCAAGATATTTATTAGAGACCTCTAAACTGAAAAATGAGCAAAATATAGGAAGGAGCTTTACAACAGGGTCTATATTGTAGGTTATCGTGTTTTCAGCTGCAATGAACCTGATAGTGAAGTCAGCTGAGCAAAAGCATAAAGGTCCCACACTGATAAGAAAAAGAGATTCCCAAGGATAAGCCAACAGAGATGTTTTAACAATCACTACAAGTACAGTAATATAGACTAGATGGTTACTAGTGACACTGAAGAAAATAATCAAATAATAAAAAATAATATTTAAGCTCCAAATATATGTTCCTGGTGTTTCTGAAATGGAAAATAAATAAAGAATTTTTTTAGGATTCTGAGACAGCAATAGGGATTATCAGAAAGCACATGCTTTACCAAATTACAGCATGCTGACACAAACAACTCCAGATACGTAGACTATTTTATCTGGTTCTAAGCTGCGCTAGTGATGAAGGGGAGGAGGGAGAAGAGTCTGGTGACTACCACAGAGGGAGAGTAGACTGGAGTAGTTTTATCGTAGCTTGTTGTACTGTCATTAAAGGTATAATTTTCACAGATATAAAGTCAATATTTCATGAACATAAAATTATACAAGCCGGGTCATATGCCTGTGAATTCTTACTTAGGAGTAACCTTTTGAATCAGTACCTTGAATGAGACTGGAGGACTAGGCCCCCCGTGTCCATCTGAGTATCTGAACTGACTGGAATTTAAGGCAGGACTTCAGCAGTGATTCTGAAAAAAATTTTTACTAAGGGCTTGTAAAGCCATGAAACTTAATTCATTATTTTTTAATTGGAAGTACTTGTTGCCCATTTGTTTTCTGCCTCTAAAAGAACTATGAAGCTTTAAAAAAATATAGTAAACTTCAAACGATCCTGGGACTTGTGGTAACAACAAAATGAAACTTTATAAGAAACTACTGAGTATATGACAAGGCCATCCCACACCTAAAATGATCTAATTTAGTTAAAAAATTTCTTTCACCTGAACTCCACCAATTATGGTTTCATCACACTGTGTGTTGCATATACACATATTATTATATATAATGGCTCAGCCATTACCTGCTTCCTCATTAGGCAGGTAATATCTGTTTGTAAGAGATATAATCCGTTCTCATGGTCTCATGGTCTCCTGACCATTATAAAGTTCTGCTAGGAGTTAATCTACCTGTGTAGCAGCTGAGAAATCATTTGCTACTTTCAGTTATCACCAGTCCTCAAGCTCTTCTTTGCTGCATATATCTAATGTAGGTGTAGGAGTTCTCTACTCCCTGCAGAAGCAACTTTACCTGCTTTTTTCATGTGTACGTAGCTATTCTTAGAAGTGAGATGCATGAGACTCTCATGCTAGGTACAATACACATTAGTGCACAACTGCCACATGTAATAGGCATGATCTGACTTACCTCATATTAAAAGAAGGTTTAGACATCCTATAAAATGCCATTGTAACTGGTCTAAACCACAGTGGCTGTCAGTACTAAGGGTTATATGTAACAGTTTCATGTTTAAAGCTTTCACTTGGAACCCGTCTGATGGGAGCAACCTGTTCCACCTTTCAACTATGTATAAAATGGTGGCAGGGAGATTATCCCGTTACACCCTTCTTGATGAACCTAGGCCACTGGGTAGAGATAAGGGTGCCACTATCAGGAAAAGGAGAATTCATGATTCTAAAAAAAGACAAGCAAGCAGGAAAAAGTTTGTTTACATGGTGGGTATATTGTATTTTGTTTTTAATTGAATGACATAATTAAAATGCAGAAGCTAGGTAATGGTTATCAGTCTTTAAGATTTCCCTTTCTAAGAAAATATCTACTGGTGGAGTTACAAAATAAAGTACTCCATGGCCTCATTCCTTTTTGTACAGGTGTACATCTGATATGTGTTACAAGAGTACTTCTATAGTCGTTTGGCATGTGTAGAAACACAGGCTGAGATCACCATTTTATCTGGCCTATTTTAATGGCAAAGAGTTGCATTGCACTCTTTTATCCAAGTCCTATCAGTGGGTCAAGATGATATGCAATGATATGCATATGAATGAAAAGCTTCCTCCTGATGTATTAAATTAGGTAACTGTGTCTTGGAGAACATCAGAATTTCAAAGACAGCTTCATGTTGAAAGTTTCATAGTTGCTAGTTCTTTGTAATTCTCTATGAAGTGTACAGATTTTGGGCTCACTCTTCTGAAACATCTATTTTGTAGTTAAAAGAGAGTTTAGAGATTAGACATGTATTAATCAAATACTGCAATGTGTGTACTTTTTTACAAGACATAGTCCCTGTCTGCCTTAAACAATATTTTTAACAGTTTTTAATCCCTTAGTTTGTGCCATGTTAAAAATAATTATTTTCCTCAATTTTATTTTAATTATCTTAAATGCTCTTTGAAAAAGGATACAACAGGATATGTGTGAATATATCTCTGGGAATAAATGCAGAGCTTAGGCAGGATAACCACTTTTATTACAACGGGAAGATGCTGATGCAAGATAATACTTCAAGCCACACATGCAAAACAAAGAATCTATGTAATTTCAATTTTCAAGCCAATAAAACTTGTCTCCAAGAATCCTGCATAAATAAAAGAAAATCATGCAATCAGGCAACTAGGCCCTCACCTAAACCTGATCATTAGAAACTTCTTTTGATAAAATGCAAGCCCCTTAATCTTCTTATGTTTCTCCCACTCTTGCATTGGACATGGGTGTTGCAAAAAAGAGAGGTTTAGGCTGCTTAAAAGATCAGCATCACAGATATTAGGGGAAAAGCTAATTTAATATGAACTTATGAGAAAGAGCAAATTTAATGACAAGGTCCATTCTACTACTTATGCAGCACAGAAAAGCAAAAACAAATTAGGATTGGATTAAAATGGTATACACACATAGTTTAAAAATGATTTGTGGGGTCAGGGAAAATTAAGTTGGAACTGAATTGCTGCGATACGTTTTGGTGATATGTATTAAGGAGAAGGGACAAGGAAATTCCTCCTGTTGGGTCATAATATTCAGAGTAGAACCCCTTGCTTTCTAAATTCCTCAAAAGAGAAGTCTGCATGAGCCTAAATCCACTCTTAGTTCCAGGCTTGGGCAGTGGTTTATGCCTAAAATACTGGGAAAGGATAATTCAAGGGAAGAGGGTAAAGGAGTTTCTGAGGTTCAGAGTGGACCCTCTTGCTTTCTAAACTCCTTGAAAGAGAAGTCTAGGTGCATCTGAATCCGCTCATAGTCCCAGACGTGGTCAGTGGTTTGTCTAAGGAATTAGGGAAATAATTTGCGGTGTTTTGGGTTTTTGTGCTTTGTGCAAAACTTTGGGATAGCAGCGGTTTGGAATAGCAACAGTTTAAAATTTGTAAACAGTATATGGAATTGTCATACAATTAGATTTTACAATTCCTAGGCAAAACTAAACTACTAGTGAATCAGTACAGTAACTTGATTAAAGACTTAACAAAGTTATGGATATAAAGTTGTATGCATACACTTACACAGACAGATGTAGATGTAGATGTAGATGTAGAGGTAGATACATGTATGTACCAAGGTATCTGTTAAAATTTCCTCTTGAGTTTGTGAAAAATATTAATGAGGATGCCAGTATATCTCTCATGGGGTGAAGAGTTGAACCTCAAGGAGTTTTTTGGCCCAAGTTGCATCTGTAGTTGTTTCACAAACCTGAGAGTTTGCAAACTCTGAGAGGCATCCCACTCAGAGGGAGATGCTGGGCACAGCCCGCTGTGGTCCACTAGACCTCAAAGAGGCTTCCTTGGGACCCCTATTTGTAGGTTCGTGACATAATGGACTTCAGGCATAAGTAACTTTCCATCCTGGCCATGATTCGGGTAGTTTATCACTGGAATTCCCAGAATTTAGTAATGCTAGTACCTATCTACCCAAGTTACAAAAAAGGTTCAGGGCTGGCAGGGGATGAATTGTTTCACTCTCATCCCCCACCATATCCAGGCAACTGACACTTAGTAGAGCCAACACCATTCCCCACCTTAGGAATGCAGGAGTGTTTTGATATGATAAGGGTGCTTAACCACCAAACTGCCTGCACAATGGCTAAGGTTTGATAGGAATCTCTAAGGACATAGAGCAGTCCAGGAGCTGAGAGGGGAAGAAATGCACCACCACAATGGGTCACAATTTTATACCTCTTCAAAAGTTCTTTCATACCTTAAAAAAAAAAAGGATTCCTAAGAATGATAGGTAATTAAAAAATTCTACCCATATTGGATTATTCTACCAAGAAATACAATCACTTCTCTAATTTTTGTTAACCTTTCATGTTTTAAAATCCCTCCACATATAAGGGGAAAACATTTTATTCTCTTAATATTAGAAGTTTCATAGAATTTTTTTATAAATAAAAAAATTATCAAGGGATTTGACTACAGTGCTAAGAAAATGCAGCAAACTATTTCATAATTGGATATCTTTGAGTAGGTGTTTGAAACAGTCATTTACTTTTTTATTTTTGTTTTGTAAAATTTTTCTTCTCAGGCTAAACAAAAATCATATCTATGAATCCCACACACTATTTTCACTAACCAAAAGAATGGATTCTGACTGTTTTTAACAGGTCATGGTGCCACATCCAAAAGCATGGTAGCAACTTAAGCATATGTAAGCTTGAAAGCCTGCAAAGAAAAGGTATGAAATAAACTTTTAAGTGGACTTTTTTTAGCAAGACTGTCCAGAGCTTAGTCTTTCTTAGTCATTCATTATTATTCATTAGAGAGGCATCTTGTCCTGAGGCAAAAGCCTGACTCAATTGAAGTCAATAGCAAAACTCCCACCGACTTCAATGAGATGGAGATAACATCTCTGGAGCTGTGTTCATTAATTTATTTTTTCAAGAATAATAATCATTTTTTCTCTGAAATTCACCCTCAGAAGGCAGCTAATTGCTTTACTGAGTAGTGGATTTTTAAGTTTCAAGGCTTCATATCATACAAAATCTTGAAACTTCAATGTGAAATAAGTGATTACATAGTTTGGCATAATTGCAATATGTCACAAAAAGACAAGCTGTTAGAAACTGCATTAGAGCTGGCAAAGTGAACACCTCTGAAGTACGACCAAAATGGTGTCATGCTTGCAACGGCAACACATATGTTCCAGAACATAGTTTGCATCAGAAAAAATAAATGGAGTTTCTTTGTTAAAGAAATAAATCTGATATTCTACCTAAGCACAATTAAAAAAATGTCTTTATTTATTATTGGTTATAGTATTTATATTGAGTACATTTAGGACAGGAGAGTTTGTGGTGACATAGAGCTCACGAGGAAAAGGAAGAAAATAGTAGGGAGCAGTAACATTTGACCTGGAACTGATTTCAGACAGCAACTGCTGTTACCACTGCTCAATAGCTAACAGCTACTCTGTACCTCCCCACATAAAAACATTTTTCCATTGATACATCAGCCTGTAAGTAACATGGTCTTGAGTGCCATTGGACAGCTGCTGCTTCCAGTGGTGTCTCTCAAAATTGCTTTATCACTATCACCTTTAATTACATAAAATTCCTGGTCTTTACTAAACAAATTAATCCTAAGATTAATTGGTCTTTCCTGGAACTATGACTTAATCAGCCACTCTCTCTCTATGTGTATTCTCTCAAATTCTTTCATGACCAGCTCTTAATCAAGGCCCACACTTGAATCTGTGCTCTCTATATATTGGTGCTTACCAGCTGACTCTCTCAGTGGTCTTGTTCAATCTCTTCTTTTTCAGGCGGCATGTGTGTGGCATGCCCATCTAGCATATAGGCTTCCAAAAGTATCCCAGGTGACCTTGTAGCCTTTCACATTTATCTGTGTAGAATATTTAGGCATGTCTTCAGAAAGTCACATCTAGAAGGATGAAAAATAGACCTCTCATTTCCTTGTTAATATTTTCTAGCTATACTCTCCTAAGTGTTCAGAAACAATCTACAGTGCACGCTGGAGAAATCTGGTTATTAGCCAGCACTTTCAGACATGCATGTGCCAATTCTGGTTACTGTAAATAATACATAATTACTATAGCATTTCAGATAGCACACCATATTGGCTGACTTCTAAAACTGACTGGGAAACAGCATGACAGGAAGCAGTTGCAACATGCCTCATACACCACAGCTCATCTGAAATGTACTTTGTCAACTCATAGGGCTGGGGACTCAAAGGAGCTTAGGACTTTTCATTCATCTCACCAGACTGTAAAGCAGAGCACTGCCTTCGTAGGACTTTTCTGCAAACAAGCAGGCCCCTTAAGACTGCACCTGTAAAATTTAGACATCCAATATAAAATCATGCTTTCAAGCTTATTACCTTGCCTTTTGTGTCTACAGACATTTGAGGAGAAACACCAATCTGCTGTGAAGGTGCTACCTAGGCCATGAAATTTTACTTACAACATCTGTTTTGTTTTTCTTTGTGGCTTTCTTCTTAGTCTGTTTTGTTCTGTTTGTGCATTTATCCTAGCCATATTCTGGTAGTTTTGCTTTTGGGAATTTCTGTCTCCTGACCTTAACAATACCTTTCTTTTTCTCCCCAGAGCTATGTCATAGTACATCTTAGAATAGTTTGCTCTTCCATTACGCATAATGACACCATAAAGAGCATCATAGGTTATCCTCTTGAATATATACTCATGAACAAGAAACTCCTGGACAAACCGAGGCACAAAAAAGGAAGCCTACAGTGGGTGGAAGCAGGGACAGGTAGCCTGGGAGGATTACAGAGAAATTGTCCAAGAAGTCAGGGATCAGGTTAGGAAAGCTAAAGTCCTGATAGAATTAAACCTGGCCAGGGACATCAAGGACAACAAGAAGGGCTTCTATAGGTACATAGGTGGCAAAAAGAACATCAGGGAAAATTAGGGCCCTCTGTGGAAGGAAACGGGAGAGCTGGTTTTCCAGCATATGGTGAAGACCAAGGTGGTCAATGATTTTTTTCCTTGTTCTTCACTGGTAAGTGTGCAAGCCATAACCCTCCGAGTTGCAGAAGGCAAGGGCAAGGACTGGGAGAATGGACAACTGCCCATGGTTACAGAGGATCAGGTTCGGGAGCACCTAAGAAAGCTGGAGTTGCAGAAGTCCATGGGACCTGATGAAATACATCCATGCATCATGAGTGAACTGGCAAATGAGGTTGCTAAGCCTCTA
>NW_010243054.1:39486-40204 GCF_000690775.1 Eurypyga helias | reverse complement strand
GACGCTCCAGGCCAGTCAGTCTCACCTCTGTGCCTGGCAAGATGCTCCTGGAAACTATGCTAAGGCACATGGAAATGAGGGGGTGATTTTTGACAGCCAACGTGGCTTCACCAAGGGCAGTTTGTGCCTCACAAATTTGGTGGCCTTCTGTACCCTTCTGATAAGTAGTATTAACTGTGGATCCTGGCAAACAGAGTCCAAACCACAAGCAGGATTCGGATGCAGAGACTAAACTTTTTTGACAGGCTCCCGTGGTGGAAAGAGGGTGAAATAACCATATACCCATGTAGGGGATTCTTAGAGGGAAAGGAAGGCAAGGAAAGGAAACGAAAAGGAAAGGAAAGGAAAGGAAAGGAAAGAAAAGGAAAGGAAAGGAAATAAAAGAAAGGAAAGAAAAGGAAAGGAAAGGAAAGGAAAGGAAAGGAAAGGAAAGGAAAGGAAAGGAAAGGAAAGGAAAGGAACACAGGGTGGCGGTAAAGAGTAGATAGAGAGGGGAAAAGGAGTGTCACTACCCAAGGTCCAGCGGCGTTATTCGGTGGTGGTCCCGTCCCAGATGGCACTGCCTCTTAGTCTCATTCCCCATTATATAGGACTAATTTCATCCTGTGCCACAAGGCTCAGCCAATCACAGTAGTCCTGCTGGGGAGAGGTGCTAACTTGCATCGAATCACAGACTTGGGCGACTTTCTTTTTATCATTGGCTAAGCCACACCAAGCA
>NW_010243054.1:0-39443 GCF_000690775.1 Eurypyga helias | reverse complement strand
AAAGGAAAGGAAAGGAAAGGAAAGGAAAGGAAAGGAAAGGAAAGGAAAGGAAAGGAAAGGAAAGGAACACAGGGTGGCGGTAAAGAGTAGATAGAGAGGGGAAAAGGAGTGTCACTACCCAAGGTCCAGCGGCGTTATTCGGTGGTGGTCCCGTCCCAGATGGCACTGCCTCTTAGTCTCATTCCCCATTATATAGGACTAATTTCATCCTGTGCCACAAGGCTCAGCCAATCACAGTAGTCCTGCTGGGGAGAGGTGCTAACTTGCATCGAATCACAGACGTGGGCGACTTTCTTTTTATCATTGGCTAAGCAACACCAAGCAGGCAAGCCTCTCGCGCAGTTCACCTCAGTCACACAAGGCAAACACCAAGACACAGCATGAAACCACCAATGGCTCCTCATCACTGCCTCCTACTTTCAGATTTGCTGCTGGCTGCAGCAGCTCACTCAGCAGTCAGCAACGACACACTTTACCAGACCACAATGTTCAAAATAAAATGGTTTCTATCAATGTCTTGCTACACCTTCTATGATGGGGTCACAGCCTTGGTGGATAAAGGAAGAGCAACCAATGTCATCTACCTGGACTTGTGCAAAGGGTTTGACACCATCACACATGACATCTTTGTCTCTAAGTTGGAGAATCATAGAATCATAGAATGGTTTGGGTTGGAAGGGACCTTAAAGATCATCTAGTTCCACCCCCCCTGCCATGGGCAGGGACACCTTCCACTAGACCAGGTTGCTCAAAGCTTCATCCAGCCTGGTCTTGAAGACATCCAGGGATGGAGCATCCACAGCTTCCCTGGGCAAAGGGTTCCAGTGCCTCACCACCCTCTCCGGGAAGAATTTCTTCCTGATATCTAATCTAAAGCCCCCGCTTTCAATTTAAACCCATTACCCCTTGTCCTGTCGCTACAGACCCTTGTAAAAAGTCCCCTCCCAGCTTCCTTGTAGGCCCTCTTCAGGTACTGGAAGGCTGCAATAATGTCTCCTCGGAGGCTTCTCTTCTCCAGGCTGAACAAGCCCAATTCTCTCAGCCTTTCATCATAGAAGAGTTGGTCCAGTGTTCTGATCATCTTCGTGGCCTGGACTAAACTAACTCCAACCAGTCTATATCCTTCTGATGTTGTGAGTTCCACATCTGGATGCAGTACTCCAGGTGGGGTTTCACGAGAGAAGAGTACAGGGGCAGAATCCCCTCCATTGACCTACTGGCCACACTTCTCCTGATGTAGACCAGAATACAGTTGGCTTTCTGAATACGTTTGGCTTTCTGGAAGCATGGATTCGATGGATGGACCACTCGGTGAATAAGGAACAGGCTTGATGGTCGCACTCAAAGAGTTGTGGTCAACATCTTGATGAGTAGAGACCAGTGACAAGTGGCATCCCTCAGGGATTGGGATTGGGACTGGTGCTGTTCAACATCTTTGTCAGTGCTATGGACAGTGGGATTGAGTGCACCCTCAGCAAGTTTGCTGCACCACACACCCCGCTGTGTGGTGTGATTGACATGCTGGAAGGAAGGGATGCCATTCAGAGGGACCTTGACAGGTTTGAGAGGTGGGCCTATACAAACATAATGAAGTTCAACAAAGTCAAGTGCCAGGTCCTGCACATGGGTTGGGACAATCCGTATACAGTAAACATGGGATGAGAAAAGAAAATTTGAATGAGTTACAGCTTCCAGATTCACTAAGTCATCTGCCATTTCCACTATACATTTGAGAATATATTTATTCCTGGGTTTAGGATGCTAAGAAAAGGCTGTCAGAATAACATTTTATGAAAGTTAAGTGAGGTTGCAACTGCCCCATATTTTTGACAATACACTTCTGAATAGCTGATCACTATTTTCCTCAGAGGACATTACTTGCAGATAAATACCTAGCTGTTCCTTTAGAAACTGCTTCATTGGGCAGTTCCGTAACTTCATAGCAATCCTGTTTGCAGGATGAAGTCAGTATGTATTTTACTAGCAGTTTCCCAGCTGGGAAAGGGCTAGGAAGGTAATATTGAGCATGGTGAACAAATGAGAAGATAAAAATAAATGGAGTACTGTCATGCGTGATATGCTGGCTGAAAAGTATGTTATTAGACTGATATCACAGCATATACCTCAAACAATGAGTTAAGGAAGGTAATCAGAAACCTCACAGTGTCATACACAACAGGTAGGAGACATGCTGGAAGACCACACAGAGGGCAGTGAAATTAATACTCTATGTACAAGAGTGCAACAAAGTGTTCAGGCACTAAAATTCCTGATATCACTAAGTTAAGAAGGAGCCTGAAAAGAACCAGAACAGTTTCTTACACATTTTATTGGATCTACACAGTGAAAGAGGGGTAATTCTTCAGTAGCAATTAGAAGACCATTTTCCCTTACAAATAACACATAAAGAGAACAAAGATTTTCTTGCCAGAAGAAAATGGTTCACAGTACATATTTTACTGCATTTGGCTCCTTAGAGAAGGGAGCAGACATTTAAGGTATGTACAGAAAGTTTCTTCTATTTGATCTATTGTCATGGTCTTTCATAACTTTGTTT
This sequence comes from Eurypyga helias, assembly GCF_000690775.1. Lineage (NCBI taxonomy): Eukaryota > Metazoa > Chordata > Aves > Eurypygiformes > Eurypygidae > Eurypyga > Eurypyga helias. The sequence goes on along the minus strand of NW_010243054.1, from coordinate 36,886 downwards.
TCTATTATTTTTTTCTTTCAGCAAAAGTTACTGCAGCATAGGCCTGCAAAAATCAAAACAACTCTGTGTCATTCCATATTTTTCAAACAGACTTATTTTAGATCTATTCATAAATGGAAAATACTTTCCTTATGTTCCATACTTTTCTCTGGTTGATTAAGATGAGCAGAATGCCTTTCCACAGGGCTCCATATCAAGGAAAAACCTTTCAAACAGATCTTTGCAGTTTACCTACTGAATGATTCAAGTTTACCTGCAGTGTAACATGATAATATCTTCTTTAACCTGTCACCAGATAATGAGTAAAAGTTTGCAATTTATCAGTCTAAATATCAGTCAAATGATCAGTATTGTTTTCCATATAATCACATTCTTTCAGCAGGTTTGTACAATGTTTTTGTAGGAATGAGTTTAGCCTGAGATAGGGTGTCTCTGAAGTGATCTAATGTGAACACATTAGGCCTTTGTTTTTCTAGACAGAGCTATTCTCTATGAAAGCTTCTTCTGACATGGACTGTGAGTTCAAACTGTGGACTCCTTAGCACCTGGTGTTGGCTAACATGAGTTTTGCTGAAGGAATCATTCCTTCTTGTCATCACATTGGGAAGAGATAAGAGCCTATGTGTATTCTAACATCTCTTTTCTATCCACACAGTTATTGTAATAAGGACAACAACCATAGAAGAGTGATGGCAGATTATTTGGGAAAACATTTCATGGAGTAATTTACAGATCATGTGTCTTCATATAGTTTGAATGTGTGCCTAGTGTATATAAGCCTCCACAAATTCAAGACATCCTGTAAGTTCAGTGGTAGCTCTTCTCTGCTAGGACCTCAGGCTTGAGCATTACACTTCCTGTGAGATCACGTAAGACTCTTAGGGGAAGTTGTTGAACAAAGTGTTGGTGGTTCTCAGCAGTGTACCTCGAATGGTTTGAAAGATCTGGTTTATTAAAGGGTTTCTACATCGTTCAATGTAGAAAGCATGGAAATGACATCTTCTTTTGGTATAGGAAAATAAATCTTTCCAGCAATGACCTATGATACTTTGGGGAATATGTATTTCCTACTTTTACAGCTTCACCAAATAAGATGTGTTGGTCTTTTATTTTAGACTTTAAATGATATGTGCAATCAAAAGGAAAACTGAATGAAACCTACATAATATAAACCAATTTATGACCATATCTAACACATGGCCTATCTGTGCAATGTTCAGGAAATTACACCTGCCAATTCACCTAGACATTTTGCCATCTTTTAAGGTTCCAGTTTCATGTATAAAACCATTATAATGAAAAATGTTTACAGTATAGAATCTGTAAATAAAAATACTGTGTATGGTCAGAGTAGGTATTTCCAGCCTACTTCAAAATATTAGTCAGATATACAGTTGTTAAGTATTGATGTCCTGTCACATTCAATATCCTAAAAAAATGTAAAGGATGCTACCACATTAACTTCCATATCAATTAACAACACAGAACCTTGGCCCCATACTTCAGATAGTTGAAATTATAAATTGCTAATACAGGTAACGGTATAATTGGAACATTCCTTGGTGTGAAATGTTGATGTCTTCTTTTTTAGTCCCTTGTACCTGTAAATCATTCCAGATAACACATCTTAAAACTGAAGTGACAGGACTGATGAAGGAATTCACACAGACTTAGTGTAAGTCTTCACACTATATTCCATTGAGTGTTGCAATATATGACAATTAATATTGCTTCTTTACCTTATAATAGTTTGAACACATTTTTTTCCTTCCAAATTAATTTGAGAATTGTAATTTAATAGAAATAAAAATATGAGAATATCAATTGTCTTTTACGTCTTTAGCATCAGGTAACAACTTAACTAGTTGTCAGTTGTGAGATTTTTCCAAAATGGTATTTCTAAAATAAGTATGATCAAAAGGACAGGTGGGTTCATGTTAATTTTTCAGGAAGACTATTGTAGCACTTAAAAGAACTTGATTTTCTTTTTTCTTAGTATATATTTAAGTATTTTATATAATCCTTTTTTTTCTTTTTTTTTTTTTACTTCAAACTGGTATTCACTAACTGCTGTAAAAGCATTGGTAATTCATGCTTTGCTAATCTGAACACTCCATAATTGTCACATAAAAACGCTCAGCACAGCTTAATAGAATAGACTTACAACGAGGTTTCTTCTTACTCAGACTCCCCTTCCTTAAAAGATAAACCACAGGGTTAGCTGGTATAAAAAACAGTATTGTAATAAGTATTGTAAGTGTAATTCATGTTGTTAAATAATAGTTACTCACCAAAATGAAATGACATTTTTTAATGTGTTATAATTATTTATTTACTTATTAATTTGCAAGACTTGCACATTTTCTCCTCAAAAGAAATGTTGTCTAAAAGAATGGGCCAGCAGAAGATATGCAGAATATTTAAGTTCTATGTAAGATCTTAAAATAGCACTGAAGTAGAACAGTGTCTTTATTCTCTGCAGGAGTTATCAGAACTAGTCACAGTCTACTTCCTAAGAAATACATATTAGTTAGTAACATTTTAATCCAGAGAGTTCTCTGTTCCTAGGATCATCTGAGGGGTTGTTCTTTGCGAAAACTGGTTTTACAATCACAGATTTTTGCTAGGCAAGATCACATCTTGCAATGCTTAATTATTATAAATTATTTCTAAGGATAGATATCTGAATGATGAAAAATTTGAGAAGTGGGTTGAATCACAACAACTACAGCAATATTTAACTGAGGATATACAGCATTTTTCAGGCTACAGTAACAAAAAGAAAATATCAGGAGCAAAGCTGTGTGGTGAGCACCCTCTTCAAAAGAAACCAGCAGAGGTCTAACTCAGACTCTTGGCAGAATCTATAAACCTTAACATACAGTGTCACTCCTTGGGGCATATAGCTTGCAGGTTAAACCTCACCATCTTCTCTGTCAGTACCATCACTGTGCACTCTGAGATGCCTAGGGGTTGCATGTGGCTTATGGAAAAACAGTGATGATTTAATATATAGGATAACATACAGGAAATAGGGTGCATTAGTAATATAATTTAATAAGTTAATGGCATAATGGGTTACTGACAAGATTTCCACATCAGCTCATTTAAAAATATTTTTAACATGTAATGCATAAGCAAAATAACAGTTACTTCGCATTCTATATACAACAGAATGCTCAGAAGCAGATGACTGTTAATATCTTACAGTAGGTATCTGTTCACAGAAGGATTGCTGAAGGGTCAATGGAAAGCTGGAATCCCTTGAGCAACAGAATTGAGTGCAGAAAGTTCTGTAATACCTTTAATTTCAATGACAGATGACTCCTTATCCTATCAAGTCCATACAACGTCGACAATATGGGCTAATACTTATTTCTGGTATCCAATTAACTACAGAACTCTTGGTAAGACAGAACATTATATTTACAACGATAGCTCTTTAACTCCTTCTTAGAACATCTCAATATTTGGCCTTGAGAGAGCTGCCAATCAAATATAAAAAAAGGCTGCCTCAAGACACCTAGGTATTGTTTCTAAAGAGACTAAAAGAAAACACTGTAAATACTGTTATCAAAATAGATGAGTGTGATCTACACTTTGTGAGGAAAAAAATACGATAGAATAATTTTTGTCACAGCTCTTGGATGAGATTGGAGGAGGAATGACTTGGCGTAACTATGTTTGGGTCCATGAAATTTATTGTTTAGCAGGAAGCAGAGATCACCTTTTTTTTCAAAATTACAAAGCTTTGGCCATGACTGTGGAGGTTTGGCTGCTCCTCAGCAGCACCTCACAGACATCCCTATCTGCAAATGGGCAGTGTTTTCATTCCTTTCTCCAGTGAGTCCACTGAATTTTCTCAGACTTCCTTGCTTGGGGAAGAAGGGCACAAAGGAGGTGAAGACTTCTTAATTCCATTCAATCTACTAATCATCTTGAATGTATACTACAAAAATTCCCAGTTTCTCATCACAAAACCAGGATTTGTCCCATTATTAATGAAAATATAAGCAAATGTTTCTGAGATGGTTGTTATTAGAGACATATATTATATAAGGGAGACGATTGTGCATGCTTCCTGATGTGCTGGAGCCAGCCAAAAATTCTCTGTGAATACTTAAGAACTCTCACATCTATCTTGTTTGTATAAAATGAAGAGACATCTTGTTAATCTGTATTACCTTGTTTTTAAGTAATTGAATGGGAGCATACGACTCCTTAATTATTACAAATGAAGTTTCTGTTCATTAAGCATAATATTAATATTTTCCTTTTCTTTTTACTCATTACTTCATTCCAAATATTTTCCACCTTGAAATTTTGTTCAAGTTATACACTTTAAAATTACAAGCAATTTTTTGTGCACTTAATGTTCCATATTAAACAAGTGGAATTTAAATTCTCGTTTCCTTGATGTTCTGTTTAATGTTAAACAAATTGAGGCTTATGCATTGATGGTATAAATATACATATAATCACTTCTTTAATTATGCATATGATTGCTGCCTAACTTCGTAATACGTTCCTACAGTTAGTGCAGAACTAAAATATTTTAATTTTCAAAGTATTTTTCACAATATTAACTCTAATTTCAGACCTTTCTATGAAGTGTATTTAAGAAAAGACATGGCTTTACATTCACTTATCTGAATATTTATTGATTTTTATTCTGTTTTCTTTAATGTTCTTTTAATGTCAATGTTTAGTTGTTTGAAGGATGGGAATGTAATCTAGAAATAGTATTTAATATGTCTTCTGTAAATTCTGGAAGAGGAAACTTACAGTATCACAATGTTTGTTTCTCTATACCACAATGAAAAGGTTTAATAGTGAATACAGAAAAATGATTGATATAAAAGCATCATCAGATTTTCAAAACTTGTAGAAGTGACAACCTAAGTGCACTTGCTTCCTGTTCCCCTTGTCTGTCAGTTCTGAACTGAGCTAGGTTTTCAATGCAGAAAACTCAAGTCATCTGATAAACCATGACAGTGTGTGTTTGAAGTTCCTGTGTGTTATGTATAAGGACCATGTCTTGGGGGAGCAGCACCATGACCCCTCTCCTGAGGCATTAGGCACCCACTGCTAGGTGCAGCTAGGGTTGGAGGGTGGGAGGGGGACAGGGCTGTGCAGCAGGAGGTGTTAAAGGTGGGGAGGGCCACCCTGGGAGGGTGTGGATGGGAGCAGTGCCAATTCCTGTGACATTCAACGAGGGAGGCTTTCTGAACCAACTGCTGCAAGGGGCTGAGGGCTACTGGGAGGAAGCAGGAGGCTTGGTGATGAAGCCAAGTTATGATGTCTCGGCTGGTATGGTGAATCTCATTTAAGGTATGCTGGACAATAAATTTTAGTCCGCTGTAATTAACAGGTGCTAAGTGGTGCTGTAGGAGGATATTAATCCCGAAAAGAAGAGCTGCTAGTTAGGTAGGTAGAACCACATCCCTTTTGGTTTGTTTTCCTTTGGAAAGTCAGAGCAGGCCAGCTGCCAGCTGGGTGGCTGAGACTGCAGTAAGAGGAGATGGCTGAGTTGACCTGCCTCTTTGCTGTTGCTGAAGTGGCAGCACTGTGTCTTCCTCCTCTTCTCCTGGCTGTCCATTTTCTCTGCTTTGTTGGTTGGTGGTTCTCTGACCTCTCTCTGTGCCAGTTCAGTTAATTAAGCCACTAGCAAACTAACCCAACCAAAAAAAAAACAAATAGCTTTCCGCTGGATTAATGAGTCAGTATATGTGCCAGAGTTGGAATGTGAATGAGAGGAGAATGGGACTGCTCCTTTCGGCATCAGAAAGTTGTTAAATCTGCTCAGTTGCTCCTAAAGCACGCCCCTCCAGATGCAGTGTGATAATGCAGATAAGGCCAATCAAAAGACTAACCCCTGCTGAAAGGGATGTTCCTACTTCCTTCCTTCTCAGCCTGGCTTTGTGTGGGGTTTTTTTTTGGTTGGTGTTTTTTTTTTTTTTTTGGCACTAATGCTTATTTAATCCTACCACCAGCTAGTTTGGGGGAGATTACTGCATTCTTTTGTTTGTTGGGGGTGGCTTTCTAATCTACTTTCTGAGGGGTCAGTTTGTAGTAGGGAAGTACTGGGAATGCGTGGCTGGACTTCCTCTTGGGTCAGTTGGCCTTTGAATCACCTTAACTACTTTGTTAGGCTGCACTCTGTGGTACTGGTGGCTAATTATTGGGAGCAGCTGAACCCCAGAGAAAGATGAAAGCAAAGCATGCAGGCCTGAAGGCTCAAGGGAACTTTAGTGTGTAAGTTGCTGACAACTGATGATGACTTGGATGGTTCTCCAGACAGGTTGAGGAGTTTCAAGTGAGAAAAATTCTCATCTGTGTGACTAAGAGTTAGTAGAAGGAGGTCATGCAGCAGAAATGACAGCTGCTGTAATGGTAAGACTGGCTTTATTACCAGCCAGCAGTTGTGTGGTAGCAATAGCTCACTTAAATGAAGTATGATGGATTTGTAAAGCTGAGCTTACTACAAGTATGTGTGTGTATACACATGCATATGTGCCTACAAGAAACCCAATGACCCCAAACCTCAGTGAGCTCCAGCAGTAATGCAAGCTGCAAATATGTGACCAGTGAAATTATATGTCTTATCTATGTTGAAGTGGTGGAAGTACAGCACAATATCTGGGAGCTATTTTTCTAACTTAAAGTCGATTACAGACTGCTCAAGACAGCTATGTTTAAATTATTTAACTATAAATGAAGAAAAGCCCCATGCTTGCATTCGAAAATCCAAGTGGAGCCATGAACAGTACTGAGCTTATGTTCACTCAAGTTCTGGTTGGGGATTATGCCAAAGGCTGTGTGGGTTTGTTTTTTTAACTGGGCAAAACCACTTTGTTACAAAGGGCTGACACCTTGTTTCACAAAGCGAGGTATAGATCCACAAGACTTTAAAAACTAGTCTTTCTCAGATACCCCTTCTGTTTCTATGAGCACCTAACCAATTTTCTCTGAAGTCTTCTTTCTCCTCTGATCTTCTACTGTGTAACCTGCAAAGTTTTCTGCCTTTGACAGACTGGGCAGACCTACATTCAGCCAATCATCCTGATCATGCAATAATGTGCCAACTTAAAGAATCAGGTGTATATAGCACATGGACTAAACAAGGTCCTGAGTTTTTATCTCTGCCAATTGTTTATAAAACATTTGTTATTAATGATTCTAATGGTGTGTAAGATTTCAGATAATTTGTAGTAAGGCTATCAATTGCAATATGCAGATTCTTCAGTAGGTAAGTTACTATGGGTTGACGTAGTTCTCCACACTTAGTCTGTGATGACTGGATTTTAAAAGGAGAAGCTCAGCCTGGTGAGCAGCAGCTCTGTAAAGAAGATACTGACAGCCCAGGGCCCACTTCTGCTCTTGCAGGCTTGTAGTTCACTGCAGAATGGATGAGCAACTGTTGACCTGAAGGAACTGGCAACTGTCTTTTCAGATCTGTGAGCATGCTGACCCTAGAAAATAGACATACTGCATGCTAACTTTGGGTTAATTATTTTCTTAGGATTCTAGAAAGGTAAAACTCCTAACAATTGTGTTATGGGACAGGCTTACCACTCTGACTAATGAAGACAGATTTGATAACAAGCACTGAAGTAAATAAGCAGGCCAAGCACAACACAAGAGGGTGTTAGAATATTCTTGTGGGAATATTCTTATTAATTTTTGAGACAGATATACTGGGGGTAGATGTTCTGGGATAGGTTAATTTACCTCGAGTTTAGGCAGGACCCTTAATGAGGATAGACAAGGAGAAAATAAGAGTAAAGTGGTTCACTTGGTTGCCACTTTGGCATGCACAATCTGTACAGATTTAAATTATTAACACATTTAATGGTCCTGTATCCAGTGCATTTACAGAGCCCAACAAATTGATTATGTTTGCAGTGAGTTGGTTTGAATTCAATTGGTTCCTTTGCAATGAAGTTTTGTTTAGATTTATGCTGATGTAGTGGTTCTGAGCCATAAATGCCTTTCAGATAGTGCCATAGTTAAAAATGAATGTATGTATGACACACACAGCATCATATGGCAAGTGCTTTTCAGATTTACTGAGACTGAACAAGACAATAAAATACAATTTTTAAAAAATGAAAGTGTGTGCTTTGGCATGCTATCAATATAACATAAGTAATTATACTTGGAAACCAGGAAAGCATTTTTAGCCTCTACAGAATAGGTCTTGGTTTGGGAGCTATATTTTGTGTGCTTCTTGACCTGTGTATGATATATCATAGATTTTAAAATTTAATAGATTTGTGGTTTGAAAGTTTTAAGTGTCAACATAGGACAATAATTACAAAAGAAGGTGTATTACAGCTATCAAAATGGAGTTTGAAAATGTGGATGACTAGTGAAAAGATTTCTCATCCCTTCCTGAAAAGGCACATTTACAACTTTCAGAAGTGCCTAACCAAATTGGAGCTTCAGTCCTGCTGCTTTCTATGGGGTTTATGCTTCTGTGTATGTTACCAGTCTCCTTAACAGAATCATGAGAAGTGATCTTGCCCCTATAGTAGTGAAGGATGTACATATTTTGTGGTACAGATAGCTTTTTCTGAAACCTGTCAAGGTGATATGTACTTTTCATCACTGGGGAGAGGAAACAGTGGATGAACCGCTACTAATGCAGCTCACAATAGAACTGGAAAGATTCCAGAAATACAAGATGTAGAAACTTCAAGTCTTTCCCAAAATTCTGTGACATGCAGATTGTGAAATAAGTTGCTGGACATCATAGTGCTTTCCCATGTTTCAGATAAGTCTTGATGATTGAAATGTATCAAATGCCTTAAAATGTGCACCTAGCACATGTATCTGATGACTGTCAAAGCTCTCTCTTAGTCTAACCTAAAATATATTATTTATTGAATAGGTATGATGTTTGACCATTTATTTCAGCAACCTTTGGTTTACCTTTTATACTACTCACATGACAGCAATATACTTGACACATAACAATAAGCTGATTTCTTAAAAAAAAAAAAGAAAAAAGTGACATTGTTATTTTCATGGTAGTGAAGAGTTTGCATATATTATCTGTGAATTACCAGGGAAATCCTAGGTGGAATAATTAACATGCTGGAATTTAGAAAGGAATAAAGGTACTGTGGAGAAGACAGCAAAAAAACACAGTCATTAGTATGTCGCAAATAAAAATACGGGATGAAAAATAAATATAACTTGGTAGATGCATGTATGTTTTTCAAAGTTCATATTAAAATTTTGCAAATAATTGATTTTCAGTCTATCATTCAAAATTCAAAATCAAATTCAAGTACATTTTATTCAATGGCAAATGTAATTAAAATTTCCTTTCACAAAGAAAAAAAAAAGTATTTTGGAAAAGAGTTAACTGTGTTTATTAAAACTTCCAGAATGTATGTTTTGCAGTATTACCAAAATGAAAAACTTGGTTTTACTACAGGAAGAGATGCTTTAATTTTTGCTTTGTAGACCAGTAATGATATGACAGCTGAAGTGATAAATGTCTGATTTGAGTTTGATAAATATCCTCTGAGTGTGTGCTCATTGTTGCTCTTGATAGTGATGTAGACTTGGGTTCTTATTTCATGGTCAGCAAATACCTGCCTACATGATTTCCAAAGTGCAGATTGACAGTTATTCAGGACACCTCTGTCTTGGGTAGCCTGGCCCATGAGGCCTGTTTTGTTTCAGTCTTTCTGCTTTGAGTTGAGAAGACTACTTAGTTGTGTTTTCCACTTTTAAAAGGGGGGCTTGGATATTAAGGGTAAAAGGTTTGGAGGGAGGGTTATGAATATGAGGAATCATAGAATCATAGAATAGTTTGGGTTGGAAGGGACCTTAAAGATCATCTAGTTCCACCCCCCCTGCCATGGGCAGGGACACCTTCCACTAGACCAGGTTGCTCAAAGCCACATCCAGCCTGGCCTTGAAGACATCCGGGGATGGGGCATCCGCAGCTTCTCTGGGCATCCTGTTCCAGTGCTCTCCATGAAGAGCCCTTTCCGTGAAGAATTTCTTCCTGATATCTAATCTAAACGTCCCTGTTTTCAATTTAAACCCCTTGTCCTGTCACTACAGACCCTTGTAAAATGTCTCTTCCTGGCTTCCTTGTAGGCCCAGAAAGACAGAATATCTTCTGTCTTTTCTCATGAAGTTGTACCCTTTTTCTAAAGTGCATATTGAAGCTGGACCTAGAAGATAGATTATCCCTGCTTCAAATAATCAAGCATCCTACAACCATTTTTTAACAATTTATATTACAGTAGGCAAAAAAAGCCCTTTCCATGTCTGCTGATTTTCAGTCACAGTCCTAATTTCTTTAGTTTAAGTGCTTGAGGTAACACAGTGAATCAGACTGCCTCAATGTCTTTTCTCACTTTTATTCTGGTTGAAGCTATCAACAAGTTACTTGGAGCTTTGTCTCATTGCAGTGAAAACATATTGCCATGGTGTAACTGGTGCTCTTATTTCACCATTATTGCAGTGGTGCATAGCAATAAAGAAAAAAAAAAGTTCCTTATACAATCTATCCAGCTGAATTTTAGTGGGTGCTAGGTCAGGCCTGTAGATACTACAGAGGCTGAAGTCCAGTGTGTTTCAGCTGTTCCCCTGGGGAGAGTTGCTGGAATCTGAAAGCTCAGACAGCAATAAATGCAGACACCCTCCTAGTAGTTTAATTGCAAGTTGCTGGGGAGTATCTTTGGGCTGTCTGTTTGAATAAAAGGTCATACTAAATGTGGGGTTATTTTTATGCATATTTCTTAAACACCTATAAATGAATGATTTCCTCAGTCTGGCCACATGAAAATTTAAAAAAGACTTCTGGTTTGAAACAGAATAAACTTTTACACTTTGGTTTATCCTTTTCAGAATAACTTGCCTGGAGTTTTTCTTAAAAATAGTTGATTTTAAAAAATCATATTCAAAGAAACAATTTTTTCAAAAGGCATTTTGATATTTTGGGAAGGGAAGTAACTGCAGCAAGCAAATATTTTCCAATATCTGTAGCTGAATAACTGCTACAAGCATTCATGAAAAACATCTACTTCAATGATTTTTTTTTTTCAGAAAACACATTTGGAAGAAGACCCAACAGAGCATTCCCTGGCATCGTTATGTACAAGAACCCAGATCATGTGTGTTCATTATGCTCATATATAGATTTTCTTTTATTGTTCTATTTTTATTCAGATGTGTCATATTCTGGAAAAATATTCGGCTAATTAAGAGCACCTTGTAGGGTAATTTTATTTCAGGTGGATATTTTATTATAGTTTTAATCTATTGTGTAGGATGTGTTTGATGTTCTAAAGCTATTTAGCTGCCAGTTTATATATTACTTACACATATTTCTTTTTAAAAAAGGACATGATTGTAATTTGATGTAGGCACCATACATTCTTTGTATGCAGTAATAATTGTAAATACTTCCACTCCCTTAGAATGTTTTCTGTGTCCTAGAAATTGCAGCAACTTGTCAATTACTTGCAAAAATCATGATGAAGTTCACTTGTAATTAAATTTTCTACAATAATTCTGTAAAATAGTGAGGTGTCAACTTATATTTGCATTCTCAACTCAGTTTTTATTTGCTTCTTTGAAGGAGAAATGACTTATCTATGAAAAAATTTACTTCAAGTAGACACTTACATGTGTAAACTCAATTGTTTTGTACACAGAAAACAGTGAAAAACAGCAACCTTCATACTTGAATGGCAGTACTAAAAATGTTTGACACTGAAGTAGTCAAACTGAACATAAAAAGCTGATATATAGATGTATCATTTCAGTCAAACAATCAACCACTTGCTTAACTTCCAGCAAGTGTTAATAATTTTTTCTGTTCAGCAAATATGAACTTACTGGATGAATTTGATACGATTTAAGATTAGTTATGCTCTACATAGTATACAAGGGGGAAAAGGTCAGAAATTTAGTTACTTGCGTAATGTATAGGTAAAGATTCTATGTATATGTAAAGAAAGGTCTATGTAAAGATTCTCTTATCAGTGGATGATAGTTTTGTAAATGTTATGGAAACACAAGTATTGCATGAAATTATAAATTAATATAATGTCAAAAATAGCTTGAATAATGGAATGATGATCTGGGGAGCAAATGTAATATTGACAGTCTTGTAAGGGATCCCAATAAATATTTTTAAAAGCGCTTAATTTCCTACAAACCAGAAATATTTCCATGTGACATCATATGAACCCCTGAAACCTCCAAACCCCAACTCAGTTGTTTGTTTTGCAAATGAAGGCAGACTGCTGTGGTGGTTTCCCAAGCCAATGGGCAACCTCTGCCCTGTCCCTCTCTCCCCATTCCCCTTAGTTGCATAAGCCTGCTGCTTTCCTGAGGTCAGATTCCGCAAATGGGGGAGAAGAGGAAGGATACAGTATGGAACTCTTTCAGTGAGCAGAAAGAACTAAAACCAAAACCACCAACATCCCCAGGATTTGGGGTAACAATGTCCAGTTGACTACCTCAGGTTTAAAGGCTTTGTGCTTTTCCTCTCTGCCAGAGAGTTCAGTACACAAACAGCAGGGTGTTGTGCGGCTGTATGAGGCTCAGTGCCTCAAAACCTGAAAGCCTGAAGATGTATTCCAAGCAAGAAATCCCTGCTTTATCAGAGTAGTCAGGAGATATTAAGGCTGACATTTTAAAATGAGACAATGAGGATTTTGGGGCTGTCCCTGCAGAGATAAGGAGCTGAGAAAGCAAACTTTTTTACAGAAAAACTAATCACAAACATTTTAATTTCTCTTAAATGAAAAGTTTTAAGAATTTTCATTCTACATAGAATTTCACAATGCTTTTCCCCCCTGAATTGTATTGTAAAAATGTTTAGAACTTCTAAGCAACAGTGGTCCAAGACACAGGCTTGAATCTACATTACTGAGTTCCACCTTCCCTTTTTAATCCATTGTCTGGTTTGCGAGTAAGGGAACATCCAGGCTTGTGAGCGAGCTTTAAGATCAATCTCTCTTGCTGTTTACTGATGAAGAGAGAAGAGAGTTGACAGGACAAATCTTAAGACAGCATAGTATCAGAATTTTCCAATGTTTGAACTACATGTTTCTTAGTCCCTTAGTTAAGAAAGTTTTCCTAGCAGGGCTGTGAGACACTAGAATAAGTTAAACATACCTGAAGTTCAAAAGTCTGAGAATTGCTATTCCATTTGAAGTGGTAGAAATATGTGTTTAATGAAGTTTCTGCTCTTACAAAACAGTAAGAATGAAACACTGAGTATATCTAAAAACTATAATTTGACTAAGTTTGACTTTATTTACGCCATTTTTACCATTTTAAAACTTAATAGAAAAAAACAATTTATATTAATTTAGTTGTATTTTAGCTTCAGTTGTATTTTAAGTGAAAATTAAATAAACAATCAATTGTCTGAGTTTCTGTTTTAAAATATTACAAACGTTCCATTATAATGTCTCCCTCCTCCAAACTGGTATTTCTCAACACATAAAAAGCTAGAGGGCTAGATTATTACTAAAGCAAATCTCCTCAAGTCATGGTTTGTTCTAGAGGAGGTTTTTAGCTGATGAACCTAATGGTGCAATGGTTTGCATAAGGCTGTTGTTGTTACAGCAGTGTAGGCTTGATTATGTGTTACAGGTGTAAGCTCTCTTTGCCAAGAAACTGTACAAGCAAACCTGTCCGTTCTGTCTGTTGCTTCAGAGCTATTTAGAAGGTTTAGTTCGGTACACCTTTGAGTGCCATTTCTGTAAACAGGAAAATATGTCACGTCAGTAGATGGTACTTGAGAGTACACAGCTTATTTCCTAGGTTTTTGTAAAGCTAGCTTATCTTCTGCTGTGACCAGAAAATGGTTTCCTTTGTGCAGTACGCTCAGAAATGTCCACAGATTTGATTTTCTTACTTGTAAATTTCTTTCTATGGAGATTTCTGCCTTTGAGGGTGTTTGCTAAATGCTTATATTGCAATTAGGTTGTAAGTCTGCTTTGTTTAATGTATGCTGTGTGTGAAACGGAACCTCATATTTGTAGGTATAGCCATAATAATAAAGCCAAACTTGACTGAATCTGATCAGGTGCTTTGTGTTTATTGAAATGAAATTTCCCTTCATACAATCAGTACTTAGATGTCTTAAGTGCAGATGGTTTGTTTTCTTACCTTCTTTGAGGCTTTCTTATCAGTTGTGGTTGGAGGTACCTAATTTAACAATTCACTACACTTGGAAACATATTTCCACAATGGTAGAAATAAATACGATATAAGAAAATCCATAGAAAAATGTTCCCGAAGAGTTTGTTAATGAGCTAAAAATGAGGATTAGGGACTCGAAGAACTCATGGGAAAATAAAGGGTATTAATACTTGATAGATACTCTTCTCCACAGTACAATTAAAGAAATTTACAATAAAGTATTAAAAAATATGAATAGGGAGCATTTTATTGAAAACTGCATTTTCAAAAATGAAAACTGATTTAACTAGAGTGTTTACATGTTAGCTAATATTACCTAGGTCTTTCTATATGTTTCTTCTGATAGAATTAGGACACAAACACAATTCACATTCCAGTCAGTCTGTAGTAAAAGTTTACAGACTGACTGTATCCAGGCAATGCACACTAACTTGAGTGGCAATATTTGCTATCTGGCATTATTAAGGGACCAGGTATTTAACTAGACGTATTGATTGAGGTCATCTATACTATGAATGAGCTGAAAATTAATCAGAACCAAGTTCATTTAACAGCCACAATCTAAGACTCTAACTGTATGCTTATGTATGTCTGATTTTCATGTTGCAACACAGTAAAGGTCTTAATCTGTCCATAACTGCACATGAAAGTACTGTGTGATAGAATCACAGAATGGTCAGGGTTGGAAGGGAACTCTGGGGATCCCCTAGTCCAACCTCCCTGCCAAGCATCCCCAGCAGATTTCACGGGAACGCATCCAGGCGGTTTTGGAGTGTCTCCAGAGAAGGAGAATCCACAACCTCTCTGGGCAGCCTGTTCCAGTGATCTGTCACCCTCAGAGTAAAGAAGTTTTTCCTCAAGGTCAGGTGGAACTTCCTGTGCTCCAGTTTGTGCCTGCTGCCCCTTGTTCTGTCGCTGGGCAACATTGAAAAGAGTCCATCCGCTGGCCCCATCCTCTTGACACCCGCCCTTTAGATATTTGTAAGCACTGATGAGATCCCCTCTCAGTCTTCTCTTTTCCAGGCTAAACAGACTCAGGTCTCTCAGCCTTTCCTGATGTGGGAGCTGTTCCAGTCCTCTAATCATCTTTGTAGCCCTCCTCTGGAGTCTCTCCAGGAGTTCCCTGTCTTTCTTGAACTGGGGAGCCCAGAACTGGACACAGTAAAATGTGTCCTTAAAGATAGGTGTTATCCTAGGACAGGTCCTATTCCCATAGTGCACTGATGGTTTTAAGAATGGGTATCGTAAAAAAATTCATTTTTCCAAAGCTATTGATTACTCTCCAAGATATACAAACCCAAAATCCTAAAAGCAAGCTAAGTGTTTTACATTATCAATTTCTTCTAGGAGGAGCAATTACTTTCTAAATTCTGTAATGTGGTCCATAATTAGTGTTCAGTTTTTAGAACATTTTGAGAGTATCGCAAGATTTCTTTTCTTTCCATTTTTTTTTTTTCATGATAATTCAGGAAATGGATTTAGATGTGAAATCTCATGGGAGATTTGCTGTTTGGTGGTAACAGAGTACAAAACTTGTAAGTAGTTTTCTATTGAGGCTTGTGAAGAAAAGGGAATTTGGTTTTAGTATTTTCCAGAATACTGAGATTTTTGCTAGAGACTCACAGTAAAATATAAATGATACACACAAGTGCTAATTACATCACTCAGGGAAGTTTTCTCATTATCTTTGTCCTGCTGATAAAGTGAAGACACAGAAGATTAGGATAGGTGATTAAATATTCATGTTTGTTAAGAAAGCAGGTATTCTGAATCACATACTAAATTTGTGAAAATGACTGAAATTTTTGACTGCAGTGAAGCTATCTCAGTGGCATCAGCTGAAGATCCAGTCCTCTAAGTCTGTATTACATTGCTCACTATTTATCTTAAATTTCTGGAGAGACTTTTGGGAAATGGCAGTGGTGATTCTCAGTCTAGATTCATACTACTGTGTAGTAGGTATTAATTTATTACAATAACACAAAAATGGGAACGCTTTGTGCTGCAACATGGAATTTAGTGTATAATTTTTTTGTTGTTGTTTAGAGAGAACATTTAAAATTCTACATTTCTTCTTTGTTACCACCCTGTAATTTTAAGTGGTTCCCTTTTCCCAACTTTTGCCAATGATAATTTTCATTAAGAAGCATGAAGGTTAGGTTTTTTTGTTTGAAATAATGTTAGCAGTTTACACCCTTCTGCCACAGTAGAGTGAGAAAGAAGGATATGTCCTTCAGTCTGTTCATGGTATAGTTAAAAAAAAAAGTATAAACACTGAATTCCTGAGCTTGCTGTGAGATGGAAGGTCATTAACAGGGCACTTGAGCAGATTGGTATTACAGTCAATTGAGACACTGAAACATCCTAAATGGCCTAATGCAGCAACTAAGTGCTTCTTAAATTCCAGAACTTTTACTTGAGCAGAGCATTCATGACCAAAATGAATTTCCATTGTCTTTAGTAAATGCTGTTTTTATATAGTCATATTTGAAAAGGCAACATGGTGTACAAACAGCAGTTTGATTCTCTCTCCCCAGCATCACTAAACTAATTTGTCATGTTATAGGCGTGAAATCTGAGTCTCATCTAAATATATATTGTTACACATTGAATTAATAGAAATGGCAGGTGTTTGTGTGTTAATTTATACATACACTGTCAATGTAGCTGGTCAGACTAATCAGCGTAAAAATGAGAATGGTTTCATCCTTTGTAACACTGGAGTTTTAGAAGTGTCCAATCAGTTCAGCATTATAAAAAGGATGAATTAAATTTCACTTAATTCTTATGTGCTAGAAGTAAAGTAAATCAGTCAGGAAAGAAGGAAAAGGAGTGAAATATACAATATTTGATTATTTTATAGCTGTTCTTGTAATAAATTGCCTCTAGATTTAGCAGTACTTTGTAGGTGAGTGCCAAGTTGTTTAGGTAATCACTAAGGTTTTGTCTGTAGTTCTGGCCGTCTCATTCAAAAGTTGTGAAAAGTTTATTTGAGGGACAACACAGAAATGTCTCCCTATATGTAAATTCCTAGATGAAAGGTGCTATCTGCATGGTTCTTCATACTAAATATAAGGGCATTATTTAGTTTCAATTGTGGAGACTACAGATGGAAGAAGAGAGCATCTAATCTAGAAAAAAAAATCAACAGAAGCCGTTTTGCTTAGGTTTTGTGGACAAATCTGACTAAATGCAACAGCTGAGTGATAACAATAGTGAAGTCTGAAGGTTTCAGAATGCTAGCACTCTATTTGACAATTGTGTGTAGTTGCATAGGAGTCATATTTCCATCAATTAAAAACATGTTCTTCTAAAAGTTTCAAGAGCTTGTGAACCACATTGTAAAAAATAGCCTGAAGTAGGTCTAAGGTGTCTAGTAGATGATATCTGTTGAGTCTTCCTATAGCTTTTTGCTGTTGTTCTCTCGCCCCTCTATCCAAGGTTATCACCTCTGTAACAGAAGACAAATGTGAATATGTGACTATGCCCCATCTGCTGCAGTTTACTATCCAGCACCTTAATTTAAACACCTTTTGAGACTGGGCTTGCATTGAGATGCCAGGCTGTGGTTTTGAGCTGCTGATTGAACAGCATATGTTCCTTTTTGCTGACTCTGTGATTGACAGTCATCTCAGCAGAGGGGTATGTATCAAACATCTGGGAGTGAGGAGGAGAGCAGGTGTATCTTGATGTCAGTTGTTTGTCTACATGTATGAGTCAGATCTTATTAAATGTTTCATGAGTTACATGTCTAACAGATTCCCATGGATTTTTTTGGGGATAACGTACAACTTAGCAAATGAGTGCAACTATGTTCTGTTCTTTCCTTCCAAGTGGATGTTTGACAATGTTTTTCCTATTTTCAACAAGCAGGTTCTAAATCAAGTGGGCTTCCTTTTGCGCATCTGCCCTCCCAAACTCTGTTGCTGTTACAGTCTTGACAAGCACGGCTTAAAGAATTTTAAAGATGAAAGGCTCTCATGCTTTAAGGACACAAATCAAATGGTGCACTCAGGTGTGTCAAGGCCACTCACTGGCATACCTAGAGGTAGTGTTTTAGAGTGCCCTTCCCAATAAGACCCTGCTCAAATGTATTGGTCTTGTCTGAGGCTATATATCGCACTAATCTATGTAAAGGTCAAAATTAGGGCAAAGTCAACTGCTGTTAATAGCTTTCCCTTTTTGCCTTTCTATCCAATAACCCTTCCTCACTTGGAACAGTCACAGAAAGGGAGCAAGGAGGAATATCTGTCTATACAGTTAAGTAAAGCGATGGAAAGAAAATAAACAACATATTGAAATAATGAGATTTTGAAAAGGGTTTGGGAGGAAGAAGAAACAGAAATCTAGATATAAGCAAAGCTGTCTTATAACTTTTGAATACTTAAAGCACCTTCATATTATGAAATGGAAAAATAAGTTCAATTGCATGTGAATTGGATCTGAAGTTCCAACTATTCAGCTGAATAAACTCAGTCAGCACATTTTCAAATTAGTAAAAACTAAAACAAGTTTCCATTAACTTTGCCTTTTCTTTAATAGCTTGACATTCTGACGTATTGACTTCTAAAGATTGTTTTCTAGCTTTTAGTTTTGCACCTTTAGCTTTATGTTTGTGTATTACAAATTATGATTTCAGTTTCTGAGAGAGATACACTGGACATCATTTGACATTTCCAAACCAGTTTTGCTTTCTTGTGAAGTCAAAGACAATGTGTTTGTATGCATGATGAGTCTGAAGCGGGCTGGATTTATGGCACAAAAATGCATCAGCCATGTGTGCAGTGAATCTACATCAGAGGCGTATCAGATCTACAATGTCTTTAAAACAGAATAAAGTGATGCATGCCCAGTGATCTCTTGATCTGCTTTTCAGACACCTGAAAATTTGACCAGAGAAGCTTGAACACTTGGCAGGAAGTGGAGTGCTGGTTTGGGTTGGAAGGGATCTTAAAGATCATCTAGTTCCAACCCCCCTGCCATGGGCAGGGACACCTTCCACTAGACCAGGTTGCTCAAAGCCCTGCCCAGCCTGTCCATCCAGGGATGGGGCATCCACAGCTTCTCGGGGCACCCTGTTCCAGTCCTGCACCACCCACTCCGTGAAGAATTTCTTCCTGATATCTAATCTAAAACTCCCTGCTTACAATTTAAACCCCTTGTCCTGTCACTGCAGGCCCTTGCAAAAAGCCCCTTCCCAGCTTCCTTGTAGGCCCCTTCAGGTACTGGAAAGCTGCAATGCACTCGCAGAGGAGCCTTCTCTTCTCCAGGCTGAACAAGCCCAATTATCTCAGCTTTTCATCATAGCAGAGGTGCTCCAGCCCTCTGATATCTTGTTTTGCAAGATATCTCTCCATTCAACAGCCACATCAGGGGATGATACCTTTATTTGCTGTTTACCATCATACTCCAGATTGTATATCTTGAGTTCATTCTTATATTAAAGTTTGTCTCAAATCACATAGGGTTACTTGCTTCTTATGGCTCAAGATTCATTTCTCAGAGGATCTCATTCCAGCTATCATATAACATGCTGTGTATCTATGGATCTTTTGAACTTTAAGGTCTCCGCATTTGTTACTCTACTGTGGATTTGTAGCTGCCTATTAAAGCTGCAATAGCTGCTGATAATAGTTTGGTATCTTCAGTAATATATGATATGCCTTAAAGAAGCATTATGTTCACCTAGTAGTTTCTCATATGTCTTTTACTTGCAATGTAATTTGCTTTACAAATTTTTAAACCAGTAGACACTGCACATGGCCTTGCTTAAAATTCAGTTAGAATAAGCATTGCAGGAGTTGAAAAAAATTCTTAATAAATAAATAAAAAATATAAACACTTAAAAACTCTTGAGTATGACTTCACATCAATGGAAGTTTTCTCATTAGCCTTAAAATATGGGTCCCGATTCACTAATAAGCTACCATAAGACAAGAAAATGGAAGGAAAAAAAAAGCTGATGAAAGAAATGGTGAATAAACCTTTCAGGATATGAAAACATTTAAGAATATCATTAAATGTCTTGACTGTAGCCTCTTACAATTATTCTTAAAAGGCAAGTAACTTCTGTGTTGTTAGTTCTTAAAAAGGGGAGTGAAGGCAGACTTTATCTGACAACAACAGTGTTTTCAGTAAAATAATGTCTTCACCAATTACTTTAACTTTTAAAGGAAATTTCCCTTGGATAACCCTTTTACTATACATAGCTGAAAAAAAATCTAGTATTCAATACAAAGAGCAGCCTGCTCTTTGTTAAGTTGTATAAGCAATTAAAAATGTTAATTTCAAAAGTGTATGTATTATACTTATCAGCAATTTTAAAAAATAAAAGTGAAGAAAATTCCCAGCTTTTTTAAAAGTACCTATCTTCTTCAAACCAAACTAGTTCATTTTCAGTAACTTGTTCATTATTGCTTGTATGTAGCACAGATGACTCAAAAGGGTGCTTAATCTGTATCTGATTAACATTTTACTACTGTGTCTTTCTATAAGAAGAGATGAAAAACAGCTGTGGAAGGGCCTGTTCCCTGCTGATAGACCTAGAGATGGTATTATCAGGAAGAAAGTAGTTGTCAAATATTTTTAGGACAACTCTGTGGTTTAGTGTTTGAAGAAAACTTTGCTTTTGTTTTGTAGTGGGAAAAAGACAAACCATTTGAGGAGGCTCCTTTGACTACATCATTACTTCAAAGTAAGTGTCCTTTTTTTCTGCTGGATGACAATCTCATATTGAGAATAGTTATAGCCAGTTCCATCAAGACAATTAATGAAATAATTGCTATAAATCGATTCTCATCTCATCTATTTCATTGCATAGTGAGAACTTTCTTTGTAAATAATTTTCACCATGATGTAGATAATGTTTATTAGGTTGAGGTTGCAAAATAAAAAATTACATGTTCATTTTTCATCTCTAATTGACTTTGTAATTATGTAATCCTTAAAACATAAAACAAATGTGTGACTGCCAGCTTACTGGACAAAGTTAACAGAGTAGTAAGTATCTCATCTTATACAGCACACAGTGATGGATGTAGTGATTATACGTGCAGCTTTGTAGTAGATCAAAACATAGCTATAACATTAATTCCCATGTATGATATTAGATAATGCAACACCTTTTTTAGAAAAAACCCACAACTTAGTGGTTTCATTGAACCAAAAGACTTATGAAAACACCAGTAAGACAAAACACATGCACAATTATTTAAAATTAAGCACCAATTTAAATTCTGTGGAAGGTAAATATGTGCTATCTTGTTTGGACATATGTTTTGAACATGATTTGATTTTATTGATATAGGAATGAGTACATTTTAAATCAACTATTCCTGCTTCATTTTTGTATTATAAAATTTTACACTAATCTGAATGAAATACTACTAATGTCTTTATTTAATTGAATCTAGGATGAAAATTCTGCCTTTGGGATTGTCTAGTAGATCTCAGTCCTACATTGTTGGATATAGTTACCAAAATCCCAATGTAGGTTTCAGAATTTGAAAAAACCCCGCAAGAAAAGTAACCTTAGCAGATTTTTTGGGGCATGAGGTGATGAATTCAGTGCTATTTAGTTTAGCTCTTCAGAACAATAAAAAAAACAACTCCAAACAAAAAAAAACCCCAAACCCAACAAACCAAAACCAAAACCAAAAAACCCTGAGAAAGTCTATTTTATTTTTGTGTGGATGGAAACATTATTTACTAAAGGTTATGGGACACCTAATTTCTGTGGAAACTGTGTGACTTTCAGACAAGACTAAACAATTTAAAACAAATCAGCTTGAATAAGTAGCTTTTACAGAATCACAGAGTAGTGTAGTTTGGAAAGGACCTCTGAAGGTCATCTTGTCCAATTGCCCTGCCCAAGCAGGTACAGCTAAACTGGTTTTCCAGGACCACGTCCCAGTGGCTTTTGAATATCTCCAAAGAGTAAGACTTCATAACTTCCCTGGGCAACCTATGCCAGTAGTCAGTCATCCTCAGAGTAAAAAAGTGTTCCAATCTTGAAAAGAACCCTCTTGTATTTCAGTTTGTGCCCATTGCCTGTTGTCCTGTCACAGGGCACCACTAAAAAGCATCTGGCTCTGCCTTCTTTGCACCTTTCTGTCAGGTATTTCTACACATTGATAAGATCGCCCAAAAGAAATCAGATAAATTAAATGGAAAAATTAACCTAGTAATTAAACAGTTATATATCAATTTCTCTCTGTATTGAAGATAAATTTATGAACTCATTTAATGCATTATCTTTGTTCTGACTTCAGTGGCTGGCTGAAAACTAAAAGAGTAGAACTGGCAAAAAAAAAAAAGTACATTTGAAAACATTTAAATAGGACATACACTGAGCAAACTGTTCCTAAGTGAATATTAATTTAGCAAATTTTCCTTTCCCTCAAGCCCATGTAGATCCTGCCAGGAATATCCATTAATAGACTTTAAGTAATTCATTATTTTAATTTAATTTCAATACTTGCAAGGGTGTTGCATACATAAATCAGACTGCTGCAAATTTATAGACTGCTTGGAATATGGAAGCCTCTGCCATCTCTGAGAGGTTAAGACACGTTTGTATTCTCCCAAACCTAGTTTGCTTTGGAGGCTGGAAAAATCATCATTTTCCTGGCTCAGGTGGAAGGCTTATCTTAAAAGTGAAAAGCCTTACTCTGTCTATTTTGACTATTTAAAGCCTGTCTTAAATATCTATGGGGTACCATCATGGTGCACCCAAGAAGATCTAAATTGCTATGTCTTCTGCTTTTCTTGGAGAAGTCTTCTTGATTAGGCTCTCTCCCTCTTATTTTGCTCCCCTCTATCCATATCTTTTCTTCACTCCATGACCCATGAAGAATTAATTATTTTTTGCCACTGTGACATAGATTTGCCTGTAGTCAAAATCAGTTTTTCATGTTCCTGGCTTCTTATGAAACAGTTACAAGGTGCTAATGTTAACCCTTTATCTATTTGCAATTTTATTATGAGTGGTAGTTACTTGTTTCCTCTCTAGGGTATTGTTTTTCCTGTTGTCCCTACTAAAGCACGAATGAAAGAATAAAAGTTAAAGAGCTTTTAGGATGGCTGGAAAAGGCAAGCTCTCACCCGCATATGCATCAGATTATTAAAGAGCTTTCTCTCCTTTGGTATTTGTAGTTAGAAACAATACCTTTCCTGAATATTTTTTGAGCAATTACTCAGAGTAACAAATGCCATCAATGTAAAACTGTGGCTCTAAACTGCAGAACTCATCTAAGTCTGCTGGTGACCAAGGTAAGGCAGTGAGATTGAAAGAGGGTTTATAGTTTCACAGGGACCCCCAAGAAAAAATTTCCTTCCATGTTATTAGTTCTCATAATGGTTGTGTATTCTCACAAAGTAACAGCTTCTTGAAAGGTAATGTTCTCCACTTTAACACCTTTCTTTAAAAACAAAAGAAAGAAATGATTGGGGGGAAAAAATGCCAGGGAGAAGTTGTGAAATCTTTTTTGTGGTGAAGTACGTTGTTGGATAAACCCCTGTGATTATGGTATTGTTATAGTGCTTATTATTTATTGTATAGAAACTAGCAGCTCTGTATTTACTGAATATATCGTTATGGACTTTAGAACATTTATTTACTTGGATGTCCATAATGGATCTGAATAAACTGCTGTGTAAGCATGAATTCAAGCATTTTTTAAAAAAATGCATATTGTTTACTTGATTGACCATATACAAAACCATGATAGAAGCACTATTGTTTAGCCAATACTGTTTTGAGGCCATGCCAGACTAATAAGTGAATAGGTATTCATAAGTGTTTCTAAAACATATATCATTTACTGGGTATTAGGAGTGTACCTTTTCAGAAGTGCTTTAAAATGTACATTACTAATGTATTTTCCCAATAGTGATTATGGTTAAACACTTGGGATTTTTTTTTTATCGTTCAGAAAAAGCACCCCTGAAAATGCCTTGAAATTTTTTAAAGCTTTACTGTGAATATAAAAACAGGAACTGCTGTATCCAGTAAGATGAATGTTGTTGTTATTACTATTAAGAGCAATCGTACAGTAGTGTTTAGAGGCTGCAGGTGATATTAGGGTCCACTCTGGTATGTACTGTGCAAATATACAGTTGCAGTACTTGGAGTTTCTGAGCTGATCTTTACAAATCCCATTTAGTTAACTGACTTCCCTTGCATAAAAAGGTGCAGCTACCTGCTTACATTCAAAACTGAAAATAAAATTTTATATTAAATAATTCTTAAATATTTTAAAAATCTGTTTCACACATGCTAGCTTAATCTCTGATGTAGGTTTTCTTTATTAATTTTGCAGTAATATATGAGAAGATGAGCATAATTTCTACTCAAGAAATTAGTCTTCCTCTGAAAAAAAATTACAGTATATTCATATTTTGACATACTAAAATAGCTCCACATTTACTGAAATTGACTAAGTGTTGATCAGCCAGTGGCATTTTCATGTTTTCTTATCACTAGGGTCTTCGACCTAAATGTTTTTCTACTCTGGCCCAATGTGAGCATACTGGAATTTTGATGTTTGGACTTACAGGTGTCTTCAATTAATTTTCTAGGAATCCTACTGCATATCTTTTTTTTCCTTTTTCTAGTCACAGTTCTTCCTGTTGAACCTCAGCCTCTGTTTTTACTAGTCACCTCAGGAAATTTATTGTTTTCGCACTGCAGTTCAGAATATAAGAAAAGCGATTGGTGCTCTTGCAGCAACCTACATAAACCATATACTTTCCTTTCAGAATCTCCAACTGGTCGTTTAATCTGAAGAATACTTCTTAATATTTATCCAACATTTTCAAGTGGAAGTCTTTCACCTTTACTATTGATCTGTTTCTTGTAGCATGTAGTTGCATTCTACAAATTTTAAACTGTCAAAAGACAGCTGCAAATATGTCAAGCTCGAATACATTACGGTTTGTAAGGTTATGTCTGTAGCTTGTATCACTTCTGTTAGAGCTATGCAGCCAGTGGTTATCTATTTTAAGATGATATCAGGCTTCTCTTGTGCTCATTGTCTCATTTGCTTTGAGAATATATACATTTCAGTTTTTGACCCATATATTACACATTGCAACAGCAAAGCAGGTATGAAAATAAAGTCAATTGATTCCTAGCTTATTGAAAAGGAAACATAGTTTTGCTTAGTTCTGTTTGCATAAGTTAAAGGTAGAGTCATAGATGCAGATAGGGACTTCCCTATAAAGCTTGAATTTGGTATTTTCTGTTTCTGCTGGTTTTTGAATCTTGGGAGGGAGAGTCTTGCACTAATATTCTGTATTTAAGTAGAGGTGACCATGCATAAAGTATGTAATTTGTTGCAGTTACTTTGCTGTGTATATAGTCACTGCTTTTATTTTATCCTAATGTTCTTTCGATGTTTAAGCCATTACACAGTCTGCTCCAAGGAATGCTGCACACTATTAATTTTTCCTTCCATTCTAGCAACTTATTATGAAGATTCAAAAGACTAGGCTCCTTGAAAGAAATAATCTCCTGGCTATTGTCTGTATTTCATATGACTTCAAATTTTTTTTTGTTTTCTAATACTTTAAGGTACACATAGAAAGATGGCAAATATGGTACTGTTGTCAGCATGATTTAAACATTTGTGGATGTGTATTTGAACTTTTTGTCATCACCACAAATTGTTACGGAAACCAAGCTTGTGAACAAGAGGGAACAGGTACATTGATTCTTTTTTCTACTCACTATTAAATAACTGTTTATTCATGCCAAAGTGTTTGGTTATTTTCTGGAATTCCAGAATAAAATGTCAAGGGAAAATTAATATCTGTTCCATTAGATTAATTTAATCTGAATTTCTGCATTTGATTAGAAAGCACTTTGTCTACAAATACAGCAACATATACAACTTTGTTTTATACTGATAAATAGTTTTTCTGTAAGACAGTTGATGATTTATGTCTTTGTTCAAAAATAAGAACTTCTAAAGGTGCAGAATTGAAAACATAAACCTACTTGATTAGGCAAATATCTTTTCTTAAAGGTTGTTGGTCTAGAAGTAAATTTGTTAATTATCCTTGGGGATGGTGAACCTGCCTTATGGGAGGCTTGAGTGATGGCAGAGAGCTTATTGGGGGTGTCTTGAGAGCCACTTCCTTGACTTCTCCTGTCTCTCTCCAAAGACATCTTGGCAGTGATGAGATACTGGCAGTTTGTGATGATAGTCTTATGAAATGAAGTTATAGTACACACAGTATGGTTCCCTAGTGTTTTGTTGCTAAGTAGTGCTTGTGCATGTTTAATCCCTTCCTTGAAATTTCCAAAATAGAAAATAGACACCTGGAGGGAAGGAAAACTATTCCTCTCCGACCTGAAATATGTTTTCTTACATTGCTAAATAAAGGACTACACAAATTCCCTTATTTACACACCCACATTATGCCAACGTACATGTTAACCTTTACAGTTGGCAGAAATTGGGAGACTGGCTGCCAGTTTCTGTTTTGTATAGATTGATGTAATCAAGCATGGCACTACAGTATGAAATATGTAACAAATGATGTTAGAGTATATCTCACAAGCCTGCAGTGCAGCATGAAATGAGTGTTTCAGAAGAAAGAGAAAGCAAAGGGCTCATCTTGTACCTTGCTTTGTCTTGTATACTGGGGATGAATTCAAGCCAGTGATTTCATTTCTGTAGTGGCACAGGTGTCTGCAAATAATAGTTTAAAAAGAATATAGAGGAAGAATCCTTAAAAGGGGGAGAAGTTCTTTTCATGTCACATATGTAGGTAGGTGTGTATGATATTGCAAGAACCAAAGCAGGGATGAAGTTCTGCCCCTCCTGAAACCAGTGGGACAAAATACCATTCAGATTTCTTATAATGTGATACAGTCCTAAAGACAATCTTCCTGAAGACACTTTATATCCCTTCTAGTATTCTCACTGCCAGCAAAACAGCTTTACTCCACAGTGCAGATGACTTTTCAGATCTGTCCTTAGCACAAGATATTTGAGACAGCCTCTGTTACTAACCTGCTGTAGTGGTGCTAAATTCCAGAGGAAGAGACTCAGCAATCAGTTTAACAAGGTGCTGGCATAAGCACAGTTTCCAGAGTAGAAGGAAAGGGAATAGATACTCCTTGAAAGAAGAAAGCTGTAGAAAATGGCTTGAAAAGATGGCTTTACGCTACTCAATTTCCTTTTACCACTGGAAATTATTTTTACAATATGGGAGAAAAGATAAGGTAAAAAATGGAGAGGTGTGTATTTCTATCCGGCTGAAAGGACAGTAAAAGCCAAGTAGCTCTGATATTTAAAGAGAATGACTTGGGTTTTGTTTTGGTTTTTTTTTTTTTTTTTACACTAACATTATGGCTGTATGAGGAATTTTTGAGGCTTTAAAGTATCACATGAAGCAGCTCAACTCTGATAGTCTGAAGATGTACATCCAAAATGTTTTATCAGGAATCAGATTCTCAAGTCTGATACATATTTATGAAAATGAGCAAGATGAAATTTAAGAGCGTTTGGATTCAATAATGGCTTTGAAAAATTAGTCTACTACTTCTTTGTCATATTCCACTGTTTTCTACAGTGCAAGAGAGACTTCAAGTATGTGTTTCACACAGAGTAGGTTTTTTTCCAGAAAATGTTCTTCCTTGCATGAAGATTTTGTTCAGTTGTAAGGATGTGAGAGTGAACTTAAAAGGTCATTTTTGTTCTCACTATGATGTAAAATGGCCATTGTGTAAATAGTAAGACTCTTTAATTTTAGTTGACTATTATTTCCAGTTTCTTTTGTGGCCCCATTGCCCTCAGAGGTTTAGGTTTTTCTTTTTTTTGGTGTTTCTAAAATAGTTAAGTTCTGTGAGTTTTGGCTGTTTTGGGAAAAAGCTGATGCCATCCTCTCCCTAAGCTGTGTAGTGCAGTATGAGCCTGGAGAAGCAAGCAGAAGACAACAAGCTTTTGCAAACCATTTTAGAGAGTAGTTGAAATATCTTTCCTGAAATTGGCAGCTATGTGCCAGCCCCTTCCATCTGCAGGCACTGGTACAGTTGGCAGTTTCCACCCTGCAAAATCAATCATGCCCCTTCCAGATTAAAGACCTAAATAATGTTCATGCATTTTAAGAGCATTTTTTAATTTCCTGATATTTATAACAACACTTGGGGAAACTTGACACCAAAATCTGTTTCCCAACTGCATTTGTTTTTCCCTCATGTGTGCACACTGATTCGCTATTGCAAGATTGCTCATCAGTGCTGGGCTTTTTTTTTTTTTTGGGGGGGTTTGTTTAGTTTTAAGACAGAGGATTAAAGTGTTCATTATCAAAACAAATATATATAAAAGAGATTAGTTATAATAAGCACTGAATCAGTGCTAGTGATTTCTTTAAGCTTTCCAATACCATGTTTTTGAAAGTCTCTTAAGATGCTAACTCTGAACTCTTCTTTTGTTACACATGGTGAGTGAAAAATGAAACTGAAGAATGAGGTTTTGTGCTGACCTTAGACCAGACATCTGCCAGAGCAGTCAAGTAGTATAAGGTACTTAAAGTTGAAAATGCTTTGGAAAGAAAGGTACTAAATTGGTTCTGGGCCACAGGATGATTTTTTTTCCTCATTTTTATGATCTGTTATGTATACTTTGCATGAACAGTATAGTACAGGTTGTTGAGATCTGGTCAGCCTGTCCAAGAGAGGAAAATATCTATATTTCTAAAAAGTGCTTGAGATGTGTAACCAAATTGAACCGAGAAATTTTGATTGAATTGAAAAAAAATTGAATTGAATTGAGAAATTTTAGGATTTAGATCTTTGTTGGAGCTGCTTCTTGATGCATTGATCTTCAGCACACAGAAGTAGATGTTTGATTTACTAATTTGATTTATGGAGTTTCCACAAAAATTAACTCAAGAGATCAGTTGCAAGATTGACTAGGCCCCAGCTATCTTACTGCTCTAAAATAATGTTTATATCCACCTTGGTAAGATTCTTTCCTCTCTGAAAAGAATCTGTTGTGGCTTCCAGTTTGAGTATCAACCGAGTGTGGAATAAAGGGTATTGTTTGTTTTATAACTGGCCCTGTGTTTATCACTGCACAATTCCACCACAAATTTAATCTGTAGGATACTTTTGGTACTTGGTAACACTGTCTTACCACCTATCCACTGCATATCTGGTCCCATTCTGTGTGGAATAAATTCTCATGTTTCCTTCAATGCCAACTTATGTTAAGTGAGAGCGCATTTGGTTGCTCAAAATAAGCAACTTTTTCCTAGTTGAATATGGGGTTCAGATTAGAGTAGATAAGTAGAGGTGAGGCCAGATGATATTACAGCTATGTGGCCAACTCTGTTAATTTTAAAGAAAATAATTTTTTTGTAAGTATGCCTTTTATCTTGCTGAAACAATGTTAAATGTTGCAGAGTTCAGGATTAGATTCCTATTTACTTATGCATCTTGTAAAGTCCCCATCCTGGGACTGTTACAGGGTAAGCTTTAATAATGTTTCTAAAGTCCTAATTGCCCAGGAATAACTGGGGTTCTAATGTGCCTACTCTAAAACAGGTGTATGCAAATACAGGGAGACTTTGGTGTGTTCTGGATGCATTGTACCAACTGTGCATGCAGTATGATAGATAATTGCCAAAATGAATAATTTTGCTGTATGGTTGAGAACACTTCATGTGTTTCAGAGGCCTAAGGATCTGCATCTCATGTATGGACCTGCTTGTTGAGCAGTAGTTCTGAAGAATAATGCTGAACATAATTCTTAGAGGGCTTGAATCATGTATTCAGAAAACCTGCATATGGGATAGTTCTGTATATGATTGCTTAAGAAGCAGTAGATGATGCACACCAAGATTGGCTAGGTGAGATTCTATTGTAAGGTTTTTAAACTGTACAAAGGAACTTTGTTTCTTAGTACACAGATAAAACCTGAATACTGTCACAAGTGAGAGCATGGGTTGTTTTGGTCTGAATTTTGTGGACTTTTTTCTGTTCATTTTTAGATTTTTAGGCTTTTTTTTGCTGCTTTAGGGTTCTGAGTGCATGTCTGATATGCCTGAAATAAGGTACATACTTTGATCAAAAGAGAACCATTTGAAAGATCATACAATGAGGAGAAAATTATGAAGGATAATTGATAATAATTGAAAATTAGATTCTCTTTGTTCCATGGTTGTTTATGCTTCCACCTTTATGACCATAAAGAACCTCCTGGGTTGTCTAGTCCCTGTTAAGATGTGTTCACAGACATCTTAACCAAAATCTTTCATAATCTTAAATTCCACTGAAGCTGTTGGACTGGAAAAAGGTGAGATTGTGTTTCACTTGCCACGGGTTCATAAGTAGTTGTGAGTAGAGGCATGAGCTGTCACAGCTCACAAATAATTTCTTTTTACCGCAAATTTAGTTATAAAGCATGACTCAGAGTCTGAAATTAGAACAGACCCAGGTCTTTATCTACTGATGCTCATCGTTCTGAAGGGCAAGATAATTTCTGCTGTAGTAATGATGGTAACAGTAAAATTGGTTTCTCAAGACAAGCATAATTATTTAAATATTTAAAGTTTAAGTCTAATCGTAAATATAGAGACAATGGCAATGTTAGTGAAACTAAATAGAAGTGTTACAAATATCGCCTTTTTAAAAAATTGTAACTATACTTGGGAGCATGTGACAGGCTTAATCCATTCTTAGGATTTTTGATAGTGTTTTCAAACATTTATTTTCCTGGTCCTCTTGCTGATTGTAAGGGCTGCGTCTAGTCATACCAAAAATTGCTAGCGAATGTGGTATTGGAACATGACAAGAAATCGAATTACACTTCTACTGAAGACATATGCTATTTTTTATTTTTTTTAGTCCTTAGTAAGGTTTTAATTCACCTATTTGTCCAGTCATTATTTGACTGCATGTACATTTCTAGGAAATTTCATAATTATATGCTTACCTTTTTTTAGAATAGTTTTACATGTTTCATTCTATCTGCACTTCAAGGTTCCCCTTCTCTTTATCTGTACCTCAAAGACTGTCTTGTGGTATTGCTGATAAAGATCTTTGAGCTTTAAAAATGTATCCATATTTCCACCTATCTGTTTTTCTCTCTTTGTTCTTGGACCCTTAGCTCCTTAAGAAAAGTATGTTTTTGAATATGATGTCACTTATGGATGACAAAATAGGCACTAAAATAACATGATTTTTTAATTTTTTAAGTTTTTATTATTTTATTTTTAAAGATATTTTCAGGCTTCACTTAAAGCTTTCTAATAGACTGGAAGTTTCTACCTAGTACTTTTTTCTTGGGCTTTAACACAAGACAATAAAATACAGGAAGCAAATGGGGCAGGGGTGAGAGAGAATTGAGGTACCAATTTGTAAATGGTCTTATTTCTGACAGAAGTGTTGATAGGTCTTTTGCCAGGTTTGAGAGCCAGTTGTGGTGGCTGCAGTTGTCTTGCCTGTGCACTTAGGAGTGTCTGTCAGTCACTAAGATGATACATTTCTTTATCATGTGTGTGATTATAAACCATTATTTTGTGAGAGGCCCTATGCTTTTCTTAGTGTATCAGCTGCTCTTTATAAAAGTTCTTCTGTCAAGGAATTCTTCAGACTTGCACAATAATGTATCAAGGTGGCAAACTCTGACAGCTTCAAAAGCTAGGTTTCATTTCACAAGGGCTTTTAAGCTGCCTTGGATATGTACCCGGCAGACATTTCAGTCACTGTCTCTGTATTGTTTTCCTCTTGTTTCTTTCCCACGTACCATGAAAATATTTTCCTTTAAGTATTTACATAGTAACAGTCTTCCATGTGATTTTTTTTTTTTGTTTTGTTTTGTTTGGAACAGCATTTTAATGAGTAATTGAGAAGAAACACTTCCTTTCTCATTAGACACTGAATAATTTGATCTCTGGCTAATGTATTTGAAAAATAATTTTTCAGTGTGTTATGATGATAATAAAGTAGATTTTTTTTTCTTCTACAGGGTTACATCTGTTTACACTATTTTACTATCTCTTGAGTGTTATGATATGAAGTCTTTTCATTGCAGTTTTGTTTAGGAAGTGCCAACCATGTGATGGAACTGTCAATCAGCATTTAGTTATACAGTATCCATTTCTGTCCCTGTTCCTCTTAACACAGAGGGCTATTATTGTCTACATTACAGGATAGGCACTTTGGATACAGATACCCTTGACGGGCAGGATTTATTATAAAAGAGGAGACTCAACATAACATGAGACATAGTTTAAATAGCTGAATTTACTTACAAATACTAAAAAGCAACCTCTGTTTAATTTAACTTAATACACTGAATATTTCTGTATGTTAATATCTTTTTCTTGGTTTATACTTGAATTTGCAACCAAGGTGCTTCAAACAAGGCTATCATTATTTTTTTCATAGATGAAACTATTTAAGATAATTTGGATGTTATGTTCTTTGTCTTAAAGGCTGAGACTTTGCCTTTCAGCCTTGTTTACATACTCCAGTTGGCACTTTAATGTCAGTGGTCACTGACACCTTGTGTACTGCAATGATATCTACAGTGACCGGGAACCTATTCCTGAGATAACTCCCCTCCCCTTTCATCCTTGTAATTACAGATCTTCTATAAAGCATATGGTCCTGGACCTATTAATTTCTCTACAATAATGGCAGAAAAAATCAGGGTTTCATGTATAGAAATACTTGTTTCAGTCCCACATTCACCAGAGAAGCAAATGGCTGGCATAGCTATAGAAATCTATTAGTCTGCACATGGATGTATGGTATTCAAATGTATGGCATTCTAACAGTCTTTGCCTCAGATCTTTGAAGAAGGGATCCTTGTGACCAGTAGCTTGACAGAATGCATGAAAAATTCTGCGCTGTAAAAAGCTGTCTCTCTATAGAGTATCTTCTTAGAAGCAGGGGAAATTATAATTCCTGGGTAAGTCTTCTAGTAGACACAGACTGCTTTCCGGAAGAGTAAATCCATGCACCTGACGGAGTTCTTTCATGGCATTCAGTTTCAGGACAGTGTGGGAGGCAGGCAAGGGACACAGATTTTTTTAATTTTTTAAAAATAAGGTATTTAAATTGACTACACAATATTCTACATGCACATTAGTGCTAACATACCCAGACTAAGTCACTTCCAAAAGTTTGTATGCATCATTATTACAATTAGAAACTTTGTATTACAGCTTCATTTATAGTCCTAAAGAGACTATTTGGTAAGGGGAACTACACAGTGGTGTGATGCACAGAAAGACAGAAGGCAAAAACAGCATCCCAATTTTGGAAAATGATGCATATGAATCTACAGTAAAGCTAGGAACAGATTTCACAAGGGCTATTTGTTCTAGGCTAAAACTCTTCTCCTACAAGTAATATTTTACTTTCTTCATGGAATATGTACCTTTCCCTTCCAAAAGTGAAGAGAATGTATGATGCCTAGTTTAATAGTGGAGAATAAATTTATCTACTTCTATCAATGTGGTTTTCAACAGATTAAGTAACAATTACTAGCATACATTAATTAAATGGAAGTTAATATTTATATGAACTCCAAAATGGAAAGTAATTTTCTGCAAACTCATATTTTTTTGAGACAATTACTGGGAAATATATACACTTTTTTTTTTTTTTTTTCTTCCCCAGACTTAGCACAGGTAGGCAAATCCACATGACTACTCTGTGACTGCTCAGTTCTGTACTCCAACAAAAGTCCATGTCTGAAAGTATCTAAGTCAAATTCCTACTTTTCAACAATAATTCTTAATTATTTACTTGTATCAGAAAATCAGATACAAATTTTGCCAAAAAGCAAGTACATCAGAGACTGCTTCACAATTATTTTCATTCTAAATTACAACAAAGAAATCATATTTACCAACTATTCCAATAAGGTTAAATACAGAACTGCCCATCTATTTGTTGGGTACTAGTGGCATTTTGGGAACTACTATAATTATCTAGTTTGTAGCTGTTAAATGCTACCAAACCATTCGAAGTTCAAGAAAAGATGACAACTTAATATTTTATTAATAAGATGAAGCTGGCTTTTCTTCCTAAAGTACTTGAGACTACAGACCAACTCCTTACAATTCTATATAAGATCTGGTACTTTTACACTGTTATTGATGAGGTCAATTATTACATTAAATAATAAACGATGTTTTAATAATATTTTAAAAAAGAAAACATTCATAATAATTCCTAATTGAAAGAACCAGGCTTAAACAAGATTTGGTAGTGCCATGTAAAACAATAATAGTTATTTGTTTACAACTCTCAAAAGACTGCAAAATACAGGGTAATCTACACTCAAAAAAGCCCAAAGGATAGACAGGACAGATAATTTCATAGTGAAAAGAGACTGTTTCCTTCTGTATTTCTCATAGTTAATTTACATGTCCCTGGTCACTGTACTGCACATGGTGCAACACACCTTTTGGCAGCATTATAAATTAAGAACTAAAGAATGAATAAATAAATTGTAATAAACAGAAAGAAGAGGCCAGGCAGATTTCATTTATATGTTGGTTTTAAACCATTGTTTATAAGATAACATTTGAAAATACTTTCCCTTTCAGAAATTAGATTCCCTGACAGGGTAATGTAAATTGTATTTTTGACAGAAAAAAGGTACTGGGTTCACATTGAGAGAACCTTCCACTTTATCTAGCCAACACAAGCCTCCATATGTAAGAAGTTAAATGAGTTCGAGACTAGAAATGTCATACTAACTTAACCAATTTTTAGAAATATAATTCCTCTTATTTCTGTCTAAGAGACAACTAGGACAACACAGGTATAAGTATTATTCAGTTTGATTCAGGATCTGATGCATAATTCAGGATCTGAAGATTTTTCATGCTCTCTGTCAAGCTACTGGTTGCAAGGATCCCTTCTCCAAAGATCTGAGGCAAAGACTGTTAGAATGCCATACATTTGAATACCATACATCCATGTGCAGACTAATAGATTTCTATAGCTATGCCAGCCATTTGCTTCTCTGGTGAATGTGGGACTGAAACAAGTATTTCTATACATGAAACCCTGATTTTTTCTGCCATTATTGTAGAGAAATTAATAGGTACAGGCCCATAGTTACCACCAAATATTTGTCTGTTCAGATGCACTATGAGGACTTGACTGCCTTGTGGTTTGCTAGAATCTGCTTCATGGCTTCTGATATTGGTGGTGCTCCCTAAGATATTCTCTAATGCAAACTATTTTTAAAGTTACACCTTTCTCCACAGTCCTTGTTCCAGCAGAACACTATGCATTGCAGTGTCTTGAAGAATGGAGAGAGGGACAAACCCTTGTTTTCATTTTGCATTGTGCACTGGTGAAACAGCTATATAATTTCCAATGGCTTTTGGTTTCATGGAACAGATGGAGGTTCTCCTCCTCTTCCCTTAAACATCTAAGGCAATGGATGATTGTGTATGTTACGTATAGTTAAACTAATAATCAGATATTGGGAAACATAAGAATTGTTGCTAACATATTATAGAAAAAATTCCCATGACACTTTGCTAACTGTGTTTCAGCATTTTGACAAGGTCTTACTTTCTGTACATAGTGTTATGTATATATAAAACTAAAAAATAATCACAAGATGTACTATGTGAGCTTAGTCTATAGATTAAACATCAAATTGAAAATGTTTTAAATGTTATAAATCTCATTAAAAGACTTTCTCATTTCTGTATATTTTACAAAGAGGAATTATGGTGTATTCATGTGGGCTAACTCTGTTACCATAGCAGCTTGTGGAAGTAGAATGGGGGACAGTCATACTACATTTCTGTAGTGAACACGGAAAATAACAGAAAGGTTTTTTGAGGGTTGAGTTCTCTGCTATATGGCTCTTAGATTTAAATGAAAAGATCAATGATTTAATCAGAACATACTTGTAATAAAGGGCAGTTTCTGCTGTGAGTATTCTCACTAAAAAATATCTTACCCTTCAACTTTCTGTATTCGTTTCACAGGTGACAAGATATTCCTCAGGATAAACAAAGTTTGTAGAATATGGTTTAAAGTGTTATAAATTTTGTTCTCAGCAATGTATTACATTGTTCTTAAAGGATATTTCAAGGCTTTAGTCTGAGGAAAATCAAAGTTTAGATATTTTTATTTTTTGATTGGAAGAAAATGAATAACAAACAAACATCAGCTAATACATCAGCTGAAGTAAATTTTCAAAAGAGAATGGCTTTGTGTTAGAAACACAGTCTTTTATCAAATTCCGTTATTGCTTACAACTTTTCTATCACCCGCTCTTTGTCTCCCAGCAAAGGAACACAAAACAAAGCTAATGAAACTTCAACACTTCTTCAAACTGAGAAATGCTTATTTCTCAGGTCAGTGTAGTCCTCTGGTCAGCTCAGAGAAAACCTCAGTGTTTAAATGACTGAGATGAGTTTGAAGAAATGGCTTGGCATTTCAGACTAAGTTGCAGTGGTGTATGCAAGTAACTCCAGAAGTCTGGGTTTTCTAAGGTGGACCAAGAGGGTAGCCATTGTTTCTATAAATGTCTGTGATATTTGTATATCTGTCATTTATTTGACATTTGTTACTGGTGCTAGTGATGCCAAAAATGGTGGAAATAAATTTCATGCTGGATTTGCACCAGTTCGGAAAGGTCTGGGCCAGCTCATCTCACTTCTGAGGTATAATTGACACCGTCTCTCACAGCATTCT